>NC_056744.1:1753261893-1753521893 GCF_019279795.1 Protopterus annectens | reverse complement strand
TAGGCAAATGTTGGAAAGCCTTCTGAGCCATTGGGAGGGTCCCAGGGGAGCACAAAAATAAAAATGGAAGGGAGTGCTATGTAGCCTGACAGCACTGTACAGCACAGTGATGTAAGGCAGTTTAGTTATTTACAGTCTGCCTTTCCCCTCTCTGCTGTAGTCTGTCATTAGGACTGATTGTGATTTGTTTTATTTTCATTTTATTTTTATTTCTGTTATATTTTATTTTTAACTTGTCAACTGGGGTAGGGCACTGATCCCATTGGCCCCATTTCAGTCTCAGCTCAGTAGAAATACATTATATACAGCGTGAGTCAGTGGCATGGGGCAACTGTCTTGGGTGCAAAGTGTTGGAGGGGGGTGATTAGTCGATCCCAATCTTTCTTTAATGCAATTTAGAAATCAGTATAGCATTTGCAGTCAAACCTGAGCACTGTAGTGCTCTGTATGCTGTCTAAACTGTAGCAAGCAGTTTTCTACAGTTGAAAGTAAAAAAAAAAAAAAAAAAAAAAAATTTTTTTATTAAAAACTGAGCGCTGTAGTGTTTTGTGCAGGCAGGGTATAAACTGTAGCAATTGTATTCTACAATTTAAAAAGAAGAAATTTGTTTTAAACTAAAACATGAGCACCATAGCACTCTGTGCAGGCAGGATAAAACTGTAGCAACTGCATGATACATTTGTAGCAAACACTTTGCTACAATTTAAAAGATTTTTTTTTTAAATAAAATATGTTGAAGGAAGGTTGGTGGAATGGCATAGAAATGGGACCTGAATGGCTGGGGCAGGAGGAAGGGGGGATGTGTCACGCATTTGGACACTTGGTTGGTGTGTGCCAGTAGAAAGAATGTCTAATGTCTTTTTTTCTCTTAGGTTCATAGGTGTGTACTAGGCTAATGGCCCTGGAGCCTTTACAAGCCTAGCCCAAAGAAGTGCCCTGGCATCGTATCACCTGATGTTAGTTCCCAGTGTCTCTATCAAGTAGAGCCACTGCAGTGATCCCCTGAGTGAACTTTCTATTACCCATCCACTCATCAAGATTTCTCCTGAAGAGGGACAGCGAGGTGCTCTACTTGACATGTATGGGAAGTCTATTACAGTGCATGGGCAGTCTCTGAGTAAGAAACCTGTCCCTCCAGCATGTTCTGTTGATTGTGTTAATGAGGCTGAGGTCTCTGGAGTGTGTGGAGCAGAGGGACTTGGATTTCTTTAGATGTAGCATTTTTAACAGAGGTGGGTCAGACATGGCTTTGTAAGTCAAGCAGAGATTGCCTCTAAGTAGGTGATATGAGACAGAGAATAGCTGGAGTCTTTTGAGTCTTTCCATGTAGGACATGTGCTTAATATCTAGGATCCTCTTTGTGAGGTACTTCTCTGGCCTCTCCAGCTGCTGTAGTTGTCTAGTGAGGTAGATGCTAAATGGGACATTATACTTGATGATTGGTTTAATGAGGGAAGAGTACCTCTTTCTTCCTGGATGCAAAACCCTTGGTAATGAGATGTGCCACATAGAAGGACTTTCTGACCACAGTGGCAATGTGGTGGTCGAAGAAGAGGTTGCTGTCAACCTGCATCCCCAGATCTCTTATAACGTCTTCAGTGGACTCCCATCAATATGGTAGTTAGTGGGAACTGAGTTTTTACCAGTGGGGATGAAGATGCATTTTTTGGTGTTAAGCTTAAGGCCATGGTTTCGACACCAGTCATTGGTGTCAGTGAGGCGTTTGTGTAGGATGTCTGCATCACTTGGGGAGTTAATAATGGCTCCCACATTGCAGTCGTCTGTGAACTTGGTAATCCGGAGTCCCTTTGTGTTGGCCTGGACTTCTGAGAAGTAGATGCTGAACAGGAGAGGACCCAGGACCGATCACTGTGGGACTCTACTCGTGACTGGTTGGCATTCTGGCTTGGAGTCTGCTACTTTCACACTGTGTGTTCTATCTGTGAGACAATTTGCAAAACACCTAGTGATATGATATAGGGGTTGATGCCTAGTTTGGTAAGTTTATCATTAATTCCCGAGTGAGGAATGGTATCAAAGGACTTGGCCAGATTGAGGTAGGCTGTATGCACTGCCTTACCTTCATCTACATCCCTGGTGACTGACTCAAAGAAGTCAACCAAGTTGAGCAGGCATGATCTCCATTTCAAAACCAAATTGCGTTGGGTTTAGAGTTTGGAGATTTCCTATATCTGGAGCACCAAACGAAAAAAGGAGGTGGAGTAGCTATAGTCTACTCAAACAACCTTATAATTACAAATACCACTCAACCTATTCCATTATTTCAACCAGCTGAATTACTGACAGTTAACCACAAACTCAACAACTACACCACTATTCCGCCGGGGATAACGATCCCTTACTGGAAATCATCCTCTCCTACTTTTCCCTTCACATTCCCAATGAAACTATCCTTCTTGAGGATGTAAACATTAATTGGTAACATTTTAGTAATTCTAACTCTCCACATCACATCAGTCTATATGGCTTCTCCCAACTAATCAGTCAACCAACCCACACTAATAACTAACACACATCTAGCACCCTTTTAAACTGGATCCTAGTCTCTAATCCCTCCAAATATCACAACTCAGATACCCTACCAAACACATTGAGTGATCACTCCCCAATAAAAGTGCTCAGATATACTCTCTGTTACTCTAATCCACACAGATTTATTACCTGCCACAAACTATCAAACTTCCACCCCGAAACATCTGATACTCTCCTCTCTAGAGTTAAATGGAAAATCCTCTCCCAACTTCCACTTAATGAAGCAGTCCTAACTTTTAATTCAACCTTCCTTAGCCTACACTCACTTGCCCCTCTTTATAAAGTACACATAAAATCTAACATATCACCATGGCTATCAAAAACTACCCACACTCTTATGAAAGTTAGAGACAGGTCCTGGACAAAATGGACACAAACTAAGCTCCCTCTAGACCTGCAAAGATATAAAGAACTCAGAAACCAGACAAAAAAAACTCATTAATAAGGATAAAAAAACTTCTATTTCAATCCTCCAACAGCAGTAAAAGCAGATCCAAATAAATTCTGGAATGCTACAAACCAAATACTACACCACGGTAATCCAAGCTCCCCTAATCCCTGTCCAGACAAAACACCTGAAGAAACAGCCAGCACCTTCAGTACCTACTTTATTGAATCTATATCTAAACTAATCAACCTTAATCCTAACCCCTTTAAATCAAACCTTCAAATCTTCTCTGAATCTGCCCTAACCACTAACCCTTCTACAACTTTTTCATTCAAACCAGTCTCTACCTGCTATATCAAACCTCTACTCTCCAAGCTGAAACCGTGCTCAGTATCAGTTGATCACATTACCTCATATTTCCTTCAGATAGTAGCTGAATCTATTGCACTCCCTGTCTCTATCCTAATCAATCGCTCCATCTCAGAATCTAAAGTTCCTTCTATCTGGAAATCTACACACTACCTATACATAAAGGTGGTAACTCCACAGACAACTAATTTTAGACCTATTGCTATCCTCTACCCTCTTTCTAAAGTTCTGGAAAAATGCATACACAAACAAGCCATGCAATATCTTATACAGGAAAATCTCCCCACACCCACTCAGCATGGCTTCCAACTGAAACATAGCACTACTACAGCTGTATTATCCTTCCTTAACACACAGATGACCACAGACTTGTCTCTTGCTTATTCTTAGACCTTTCAAAGGCTTTTAGGTTCATAGGTTCATAGGTAAGTACTAGACTATCTGCCCAAGGGCATTTATAAGCCTAGCCAGAATGTGTTGGCTTTCGCCACCCCCTTAGATTAGTTCCCTGTGCCTCTGTCCAGCAGAGCCATTAGTTCCCTGAGCCACTGTCCAGCAGAGCCACTGCAGTGATCTCGGGGGTAAATTTTCTGTTTCCCATCCACCCGTCAAGGTTTCTTTTGAAGAGTGTTAGTGAGGGGCTCTGCCTGATGTATATTGGAATAATGTTTCAAAGCATGAGGTGTCTCTGGGACAGGTATCTATGCCTCCAGCATGCCCTATTTATCGTTGTGGTGAGGTTTATATCTCTAGAGCTTGTGGCTCTCTGGGATTTTTTTTTTTTTTTTAGGTGGAGCATGTCCTTCAATTCTGGGTTGGACATGGCCTTGTATGTCAGGCAGAGATCACCTCTGAGTAAGCGGTATGCAACCAAGTACAGCTGGAGTTTCTTGAGTCGGGCTGCATAGGGCATCTGTTTGAGGCCAGTAATCTGCTTGGTGAGGTACTTTTGTGGTCTTTCCAGCTGTTGCAGGTGTCTTGTAAGGTACATCCCAAATAGGGCATTGTAGTCTATGATGGGTCTAATGAGTGATGAGTAGAGAGGCACAATAACCTCTTTTGTTTTAGATGTGAACCCTTTTGTGATTAGGTGGGCCACATAGAATGATTTTCTAACCACCTTGGCAATAAGATTATCAAAGGAGAGATTACTATCTACTTGAGTCCCCAGATCCCTTATTACATTTTATGTATTTAGGGGATCACCACCTATGTGGTAGTTCGCGGGTACTTTATTTTTTCCAAAGGGGATGACTATCCACTTTTTGGCATTTAGCTTGAGGCCATGATTTTGACACCAGGTATCCGTCTCAGTGAGACCCTTCTGGAGGGTGTCTGTATCAGCCGGAGAATCAATTATGACCCCTAGTTTGCAGTCATCTGCAAACGTGGTCATCCATAGTCCTCCTATGCTTGCCTATACCTCTGAGAAGTATATATTGAACAGGAGGGGTCCTAGGACTGAGCCCTGGGGGACGCCACTTGTAACCGGTTTAGAGTCAGACATAGAGCCTGCAACTCTCACCATGTGGGTTTTATCCATGAGCCAGTTGGCAACCCATCTTGTGATGTAGGGGTTTATGTTCAAGCTGGTGAGCTTGTCTATAATACTAGAATGGGGAATGGTGTCAAAAGCCTTTGCGAGGTCTTGGTATGCTGTATGGACCTCCTTTCCCTCATCTAATGCCTTGGCAACTGTCTCAAAGAAGTCCACCAGATTTAGGAGGCATGATCTGCCCTTAACAAAGCCAAACTGGATAGGGTCCAAGGTTTGGAGGTTCCCAATGTCTCTGTTAATGAGTTGCATGATGATGCGCTCCACAGCCTTGCAGACCAGGCTAGTCAGGCTTATAGGGCGATAGTTCCCAGGGTCCATTGTGGCTCCATCTTTGTGGAGCAGGATAACTTTTACTGTGCGCCACTCTGTGGGTATGTAGCCTGTAGAGAGGCAGAGTTTGAACAGTGTGTTAGGTGAGTAGTTAGTTCATTTTGGAGCTCTTGTAAGACACAGCCTGGGACACTGTCTGGTCCCATTGAAGCTGTGTTTTTGGCTTTGGATAGGGCTGTTTTAACCTGTGTGTCCATGATTGACGGGGCCCTACATTCTTCTGGTATGATTATGCGCCCTTTAGGGGGTGAGAGTGGGTGGAGTTTGCACTAAACCTGTCTGCCAGAATGTTGGCAATATCAGTCGGTTCAGTGTATTTTGTAACATTCTGCACTAACTCAGAGCAGATCTGAGAGTTTCCATTTAGGTTCTTGACATAGCTAAAGAACGCTTTGTGGTTATCTTTGGAGTCATTGTCAATTTTTCTTTTGAAACTAGCCTTGGATGATGTAATGAGGGATCGTAGTTTCTTGCTGATACTGATCAGCGATGTCTTTCCTTCTTGGGATTTTACTCTTTTCTGTACTAGTTTCCTCCTTCTATTGTATAGCTTGTTTATGGCAGGGTTCCACCAGACTGGTTTCCTTTTCTTGGAGGAGTGAGTCTTGGCTTTACTTGGGATAGCACGATCCATGCATTCCTGCAGATGCTCATAGAGTGCCTTTGTAAAGGTTTCAGCAGCTTGGACAGCATTGTCCTTTAGCATGGGGGTTGTGAACTTTTCCACCTCGGTCTTAAGTAACATGAAGTTTGCTTTTGAAAAGTTTTTTACGGTGGTTTCCTTGATTGGAGGTGGGGGCGGAATGTGGATATCCAGAGTGATTAGTCTATGGTCTGATCTAACCGGTGAGGGGTTGACCTCTGGTGTGTAACACCGGTCGCCCATGTTGATGATGACCAGGTCCAATATGTTGTTCCCTCTGGTTGGGGGGGGGGGGTTGATCCAGGACATTCAAGTTTATAAATTCTAGGAAGCATTGGGCAAGGGAGTTAGTACTTGAGAAGTTCTCCCAGTTTATGTTTGGGTAATTGAAATCACCCAGTATTAGGGTGTTTGGTAGGACCTTCATATTTCCCAGTGTCTCCAGAAATGCGGAATGGGGGACCTGGGTCATGGTGGGTGATCTGTACCAAGCTACAATTTGGATTGCAGTTTTGCCCATTGTTAGTTGCACATGGATGATCTCTGATGCATTGTGCTGCGCCACTAACCTGTAGGTGTGGGTATCCTTGATGAATATGGATACTCCACCGCCTTTTGTGTTTCGGTCCTGGTTCTGTGGCCGAAAGGTATGGTATGAGTTATAGCCTAGTAGTGCTGTGGTGCTCTCAGGAGCCTTAAACTAGGTTTCTGTTACTGCACAGATTTCGATGTTCTCCATACTAAGGAGTGCCTCGAGTGCATGCATTTTGAGGTTTAGACTTCTGATGTTGAGTAGCATTACCCACAGTTTTTGGTTACTTGTGCTATTTATGGTGGTGGGTTTGTCTTTTGAGCCTTGCCTAAAAAAGGCACTATGGGGGCGGCAAGAGCCATGGCCAGTATTCGAAAGCCTAAGGGTGACATGACAGGTGCAAGCCATCTTTTGAGAAGCAACGTGGCTTGTCGAGCATGTCATCCCAGGTGGACAGATACTGGATCCCCTTTGAATGGCACCAGAAACTTAGCCAATTGTTGAAATTGATCATTTTTTCTTTATACTGTGGCATCATTCTTGGTGAGGGCAGGATGCTACTCAGGGTCAGGGTCATACTGGCCTGGGCTACATGATCAGAGAGCTCTTCCATGTCTCTTTTCATGTAGTCCAGGGAGGTACGTCTGAGGTCATTCACACCAACATGGACAATGACAGAGTCGTATTTGTACTTGTTCTGGAGTGACCCGAGTGCTTGTGTTATGTGGCAGATCCTGGCGCCCGACAGGCAGCTAACTGTAACCTTCTCCTTGTCCAGCCTAGTTAGTGGGATATCAATGTGCCTGACTATAGAGTCACCAATTACTAGTGTGTTGGGTATGTTATTTTGCCTTAAGGGATGTGATTGCCTGGCACACTGATTATGTGAAGTATGTGTTTCATTGTTGGTGATGGGGTGTGGAGGTTGCTTGGATGTCTGCTTTGGGGGTCTCTGTTGCTTTTGTAGATTTTTATTTAGAGCCTCCAAGTATGTTTTCATGTATTCATGTGTGTTATTTGCCGGTGTTGGTTTATTAGGTCTATGTGAGACTGGTGGTGTGTTGCAAGTATTACCCTTCTCCTCTTGACTGTCAGTTCCAGTCTTGGGTTGAGAGAGCTTTGCCTCCAGTTTTGCTGTATAATTGCATCTCTCGCATATATTAGTGTCTGGTGGTAGGAGAGGGTTGTCTGTGTACATGAGGCAGTTGTAACATTGCCTCACAATGCCCAGATTCACCAGTTGGACTGGAGAGCACACCGGAAACTGCCCTTTGGACATGCCTGAATAGGTAGAGTAAGCTGTTTTTCTGATTGGCTGGTGTGGACAAATAGAGAGCCTTGTCCTTCTGGACAGTATAAGGGGGTCTAGTGCTAGGGTTAATTAGTGCTTGCTATGAGTTTTAAGAAAGTGCTTGACTGTGAAATTAATGGTTTGAGTGCTAAAGTTGAAGGTTTGCAGAGTAGACTTTGTGGAGCCGGGAATAGTTTAACTCTAGCCAACTGGCACTGCCAGGTATGCAAAACCGCGCAAATGCATTTTTTATAGCAGGGAAGTGAAAGAGATAGAAATTAGCCCAAATTGGCCGATAAACTACTAACCTCTGGGCTGGAACCACTCCTCCAGGGACAGATAGGCTGCTCAAAGCTCCCCTCTCTCACAGGTGAACAGAGAAACTTCCTTCTATCCAAGTAAGGTATGGGCAACACAGAAACTTGTAACACAGCCCTGGATTCAGCAATAACCTGAAAACGGGACTAGACTGGTTCAGAAAGGCGGGAAAAAGTATATTTTTTTGTTTTTTGTTTTTCAGAAAATAGAGCAGATACAATCAAAATTTGCCCAAAATGGCCAATAAACTACTAACTTCTGGGCTGAAACCACTACTGCAGGGACAGACAGGCTGCTCAAAGCTCCCCTCTCTCACAGGTGAACAGAGAAACTTCCTTCTATCCAAGTAAGGTATGGGCAACACATAAACTTGCAACACAGCCCTGGATTCAGCAATAACCTGAAAACTGGACAATACTAGTTCATAAAGGCGGGAAACAAGTATTTTTTTTTCCAGAAAATAGAGCAGATACAATCAAAACAACACTTTACATGCACAGAAAAGGCTATCACACTTTAGTGTGTAGCCTACAACAGTTAAACAGATTATTTAAAAAGAAAAATGACTTAATTCAAGTGCAGGCAGCAAATATGTACAATACGTAGTAATAACAAACTTTTTAAATCACAGAAACGCTAAAAAAACTGGCGTTTTAGGCGGAATCAGTTAAGACAGCAAGTAAAGCAGAAAAATGATACTTAATCATTCCAAAGTCTCTCTTTTGTTTCTCTGCTGCTGTAGACTCTGTAGAACACCTGGAAGGCACTTGCTGAGCGGAATACAAGTGCAAGAACTGCGCAAATGCGGTTTTTACAGCAGGGAAGTGAAAGATATAGAAATTATCCCAAAATGGTCAATAAACTACTAACTTCTGGGCTGAAACCACTCCTCCAGGGACAGATAGGCTGCTCAAAGATCCCCTCTCTCCCAAGTGAACAATGAAACTTCCTTCTATCCAAGTAAGGTATGGGCAACACAGAAACTTGTAACACAGCCCTGGATTCAGCTGTGACCTGAAAATGGGACTATACTACTTCAGAAAGGTGGGAAACAAGTGTATATATATTTTTTCAGAAAATAGAGCAGATACAATCAACACAACACTTTACCCAATTAGCCAGTTAAAAAGCTCAAAACTGAGCCCTGTTCCAACAGTCTTCACTCAGACAAGTTCTAACTGCAGACTCCTGCCACTAGGGTACAGAGAAACATTCTCCAAAAAAGACAGCCTGGATCATTGCACAAGTTATACAAACAAAGCTAGATCCAGCAGGCCTGAATCTAGTCTATGCTACAGCAAACAAGGTGTACCGATTTCATAAAGAAACAGTTAAATGAAGCACGTGCAATAAGCATTTAACCAGAAATTCCCAGCTCAGAAGGGCAGAATCTAGCCTCTCCTCCCACAAGAGTGCAGACCACAAACCTTCTTAATGTAAAATAAATGGCCTGCAGCCCAAGTGCTTAACCCAGAACTAATACACTTTTAGAATAACAGACACTGAGCCTTCAATCAGCAGTTCCCAACTTAGAAGAATGTACGCTACCTGTCCTGCCACAACAGTGCAGACCCCAAACCTTCTTAATGTAAAACAACTGTTTGAAGCTCAAGTGCTTAAACCAAAGGCCTTAGAATAACAGTTACAATGTAATCAGGCTACTAACAAGCAGTAATAAAGGCAGCAGAATAAATTCAATTAAGTACTTTTAAGAAGATGCAATTAAGGTAGGAAGAAACACAAATACAGTAAAGCAGATGAATTGGAGTTTTTTTTCTTTTTTTTTTTGTAGAGGCAAGAAACAGAGCAGATTAATATACTATAGGGGAATGTCCTTCCCAAGTGCTCTCTTTGTACACAGCAGACGAAATGGGACTGGTAGGAGTATCTGAAATCAAAATATGATCTCACTGTACTCAGTTGAGTGAGCAAATGACATGGGTCCAGGAGGAGTGTGCAAAAACAAATTTACAGCAGGGGCGGGCAATTCCAAAGCCACCAAGATTAACACCACAACAGGAAACAGGGAGGGGGTGGGGAACTAACTGCAGATAGACAGAGACACACAATATTTACTGAATCAAAGACACATAATATTTACTGAATCAAATCTTAAATAAGTGCAGAGAAAACTATACTTAAATCAGCTTGTGTCCAGTTGATATATGTAGACAAGTCTCATTAGCCAGCAACTCCGATTAAAATGATTACTAGGAATGTAACCAACACAGAATTTAATGCAAGCAGAACCCCCCAGGCTAACACTAACACAGGAATTTCAAAGCAGTCTAACATGACACGGTCTCTCACTCTCTTCTGTTGGAAAAGCTGAATAACCTTAATTTCTCACCTGATGCTGTTGCATGGTTCTCCAGCTATCTCACTGATAGGCTGCAAGCAGTGAGATGGCACTCTGTACTGTCCCCTCCTCTCCCAGTTAAAATGGGGGTCCTCCAAAGGTCTATTCTAGAGCGACTACTTTTCAATATCTTTACCAAGCTACTCCATACCTCTTGCCTCCAGTCTTCTCTAGTTCAATATGCTGATGACTCTACAGTCATCATCATTGCCAGCTCTCCCTCTCAGCTATTATCAGCTACCCAGCAATCCTTTAATTCAGTTGAAATCTGGCTCTCCAACAATCAGCTCATCCTCAACCCAAAGAAAACTAAAGTGTTACTATTTCTTCCTAAAATTGCTAACCACATCAAATCCTCCTTCTCCATACTGTCACTTAATAACACTCCCATTGAAGTGGAATCCAGCACAAAACTCCTCGGCATCACCATCGATGATCAACTTAAATTTGACCAACGTGAAGAATTGCATCAGAAAAACCCACCAGAAATTAGGGCTCCTGTACAGAAACAAGAAGTTTCTGACTACTGAAGTCAAGATCATTCTCTTTCATACTTACCTCCTATCTACTGTACTGTACAGCTCCCAAATTCTCACAAATCTCAACTTATCCTTACTAACAAAACTACAGTCTTCTTACAACAAGGTAGCCAGATTTGTCGCCCAACAACCATACAAATCCCACCACTGTCTCTCTCTAAAACATTTAAAGTGGCTAGAACTACCCCAGCAGCTTCTTCTCTCTTAGCTCCAGAACATCCACTCTATCCTATACCAGTCCTTCTATTGCCGAGTTCTATCCCCCCTAATCTCCCACTATACTCCAACCAGATCCCTTCGGAGCTCTACCCAAGACCTACTACAAATCTACAAATCTAAGACTAAATCCGGATGCAACATATATAGCTACCACTCTGCTACGGGTTGGAATAAGATCCCTCTTGAAATCAGAACCCTCACTCATCCAACACAATATAAGAGTGCCATCAAGGAATATCCAAAATGTCACTGCACTTGGCACCGTACCCCCCCCCCCTAAATTTTTCCCCATCTAAGAAAAAACAAATCCCCTGCTCTATACTCCCCTCACAAATCCTAATAACTGAACTTCTCCATCTGATCTACTAACACCTTACTGGCTCATCGGATGACACACATACTGTCTAACAAAAACTTTGTGGTTAATCTGATGACACACATACTGTCTAACAAAACTTCTAAATATGTTCCCAAATACTCTTAAGTATTGTCCTAAGCTTATACATCTTATTCTCTTAGTAGCTACATTTCCGAAGATTTTCTTGAAGATGTCTTAACATGATCTCTCTTTCACTTAGTAATGTCCTAATTTCATACTAGTTATTTCTCATTCTATACATTTCCGAAAACTGTGTTTTTTCTATTGCATAAACTATGTATTATATTATTGTTATAAATTGTTTTTAAATGTAAAACTGTCTAATGTATGGAGCTTTTCTTCCCGGGCCTCCACTGAAAAAGGGCATTTCAGCGCATTCGGACATACTTGGTCAACAAATGTAAAATAAATAAATAAAATAATCAGGTCCATAATTATGCGCTCCATAGCTTTACATATCAGACTGATCAGGCTAATGGGACGATAATTCCCAGGGTATGTAATTGCTCCCCCTTTATGGAGAGGGATGACTGTAGCAGTGTGCCATTTGGTAGGGACAAAGCCTGAGGTGAGGCTGTGACTGAACAGGGTACACAGATGTGGTGCCAGTTCGCTTTGTAGTTCATGTCGAACACAGCCAGGGATATTGTTGGGTCCCATGGAAGGTGTATTCTTGGCCTTGGACAATGTAGCTTTAACCTGTGCTGCAGTAATGCTGGGTGCTTGGCATTGTTCCGGTACTGTGATTGGTCCTTTAGGGAGGAAGAGAGGGGTAAAGTTGGCACTGAATCTGTCACCCTGTATGTTGGCAATATCTGTTGGCTCAGTATAGGAGGGACCATTGTGCAGTAACTCAGAGCAAATCTGGGTATTGCCATGGAGGTTCTTGATATAACTACAGAGGGCTTTGTGATTGTTATTAGTGTCTGCCACAATTCTGCCTTCATAGCTGGCTTTGGAGGATTTGATGAGGGATCTCAACTTTTTGTTGAGGTTAATAAGGGAGTTTTACCAGTCCTGGGACATCACCTTTTTCTGCAACAGTTTCTTCTTTCTGTTTTAGAGTTTATTAATAGCAGGAGACCACCAGATTGGCTTCCTTTTTTTGGAGGAGAGCGTCTTGGTTCTGTTGGGTATGGCTAGTTCCATGCCTTTATGTACATGTTTGTACAGTGCATTGGTGTATGATTCGGCAGTCATGCAACTATTTTCCTTTAGCATGGGTGCCGTGAAGTTAGCCACCTCTGTTTTTAGGAGCCCAAAGTCAGCTTAGGAGAAGTTTTTCAAGGTAGTTAGTTTTGCGGGGGCTATAGGTGAGTTGTGGATTTCCATGGTGATTAGTTTATGGTCAGATCTGACCAAGGAGGGATTGACTATTGGTGTAGAGCAACGGTCACCCATGTTAGTAATAACCAGGTCAAAGATGTTGCTTCCTCTAGTGGGGGTCAGAATGAGTTGGTCCAGGGCATTGGAACTGATCAATTCCAGAAAGTGTTGGGCCAGTGTATTGGTGCATGATTAGTTTTCCCAGTTGATGGAGGGGTAGTTGAAGTCTCATAGTATGAGAGTGTTGGGTTGGGCCTTGATAGATTCCAGGGTACTTAGGAATGTGGAGTAAGAGTCTAGGGACATAGTTGGGACCTATAGCAGGCTATGACCTGGATCGCCGTCTTACCCAATGCTAGTTGTACCTGAAGTACCTCAGATGCGTTATGCTGGGCTACTAGTCTGGAGGATGTGCATATCCTTTATGAATATGGAGACACCACCACCTTTGGAGCTTCGGTCCATGTTTCGGGGCTGAAAGGTGTGGAATGAGTTATAGCCTGGTAGCACAGGGATGCTTTCTGCTGATTTAAACCAGGTCTCCGTTACAGCAGAAATGTTGATGTTCTCCATTTTGAGGAGTGGTTCGAGTGAGTGCATCTTCAGATTTAGACTTTTACCATTAAGCAGCATGACCCTCAGAGTGCATTTATTTATAGCTGTTACGGTGGTAATTTGGTCTTTGGAACATCACCTAAAAAGGCACTATAAGGGTGGCAAGAGCCTTAGCCAGTACCCGGAAACCCAGGGGTGACAGGTGCGGGCCAACTCTGGCAAAGCATCGAGGTCTGTTAATCATGTCATCCCAAGCAGACAGATACTGGATCCCCTTAGAATGACACCAGAAACTTAGCCAATTGTTGAAGTCAATCATTTTTTGTTTGCACTGCAGTATCAATCTGGATGATGGTAAGATACTGCTCAGGGCTAGGGTCATACCCGCCTGGCTACATAATCTGAGAGCTCCTCCATGTCTCTATTCATGTAGTCCAGGGAGGTGTGTCTCAGGTCATTCACACCCACATGGACAATGACAGAGTCATACTTGTACTTATTGTGCAATGACCTGAGTGCATGTGTTATGTGTTGGATTCTGGCACCTGATAGTCAGCTGGCTGTTACCTTCTCCTTATTCAACCTACTGAGTGGGACATCTGTGTGCCTCACTATTGAGTCAACTATGATTAGTATATTGGGCAAGGTATTTAGCCTCAGGGGCTTAGGTCAAGGGGCACACTGTGGAGGTCATCTGTGTGTCCTGTGGTTTGTGCTATGTTGTGGTGGTCGAGTGCATTTCTATCTTGGAGGTCACAGCTGCTTGGGTAATTTTTTTATTGACAGCCTCCACGAAGGTGGGTGTGTGGTTTGTATTTTTATGTGAGAGCTGTGATGGTGGGTGCTCTGGAGGGCTATGTGTTCCATGTGGTGTGGTGCAGGTGTTGACCTTCTCCTCTAGACCAGCTAGTCCAGTCTTGGCTGGAGAGTGCATAGCTTCCAATTTGGTAATATAAGTGCATTTCTCACAAGTATGAGTGTTGGGAGGTAAGAGGAGAGGGTTGTCTGTGTACATGAGGCAGTTGCTACATTACCTCAGAATGCTCAAGTGCACCAGGTTAATAGGAGAAAGCACAGGGAACTGCCCTTTAATCAGGCCAGGAGAGGTGGTCATAACTACTAAGTATTGGTGCTATTTTCGTGAAGAATGACTAGTGCTGATGACACTTAGGTGTGCTACAATAATTGCTACAAAAACATGTTTTTGATGTGCAAAGCGGTTAAGCTATTTGAAGTGCAAGAGAGACAGAAAGAACTAACAAGCTCTAAGGGAAAAACTGAAGAGCAGACTTTCTGGCACCAGTAATAGTTTACCTCAGCTTGGAGCCACTGCGCAGAACTTAAACAAGCGCAAACCCGTGCAAATGTGGGCTTTTAAACCAGAAAGTTGAAAGGGATGAAAAAACGGCCAAACAGCCAATAAACTACAACTTCTGGGCCAGAAAGCACTCCTCTTTTGGTAGATAGCCTACCTATTGCTTAACACTCCCACTGCTAGGCTAGAAGGCTTCCCTCCAACACAGAAAGGCTTGGGGGTGCTCGGAAGCTTACAAACATTCCTGGATATAGCAAATCTGTATCTGGACTAGACTAGTTACAGGAAAGGCTGGAAACAAGCTTAGAACTTTTTTTTTTTTTTTTTTTTTTTACAGAAAGCAGCTAAAACAGCAGTAAAAACATTTCAAATGCAGTGCAAGCTAGCAGACGAGTGTGTAGCAATATTAAAGCAAATACAGTTTAAATAAATCAATTAAATTACAAAATGACTAAAAACATGTGCAGAAAGCAGTAAATTAGGAAAAAATCAACATGGAGGCACTTACAGTATCTCTTTCTCCTTCCTGATAGTAACACAAAATAAACACCTACTTTTGCGGAGGCTCTCAAAAAATCTCCCCAAACAGAGACCTCTGAGGCACAAATGCAAACAACCACCACATCCCAGCACAAACCATGAGACACATAGCTCACACAAACAGTGTGCCACTCAACCAAAGCTCATAAGGCAAAACAACTTACCCAATACACTAGTCATAGGTGACTCAGTAGTAAGGCACACTGATGTCCCACTCACTAGGTTGAATAAGGAAAAAGTTGTGGTCAGCTGCTTGTCGGGTGCCAGGAACTGCAACATAACGCATGCACTTCGGTCACTCCACAACAGGTACAAATATGACTCTGTCATTGTCCATGTTGGTGTGAATGACCCGAGACGTACCTCCCTGGACTACATGAAAAGAGACATAGAGGAGCTCTTGGATGTTTTAGCCCAGGCAGGTATGACCCTAGCTCTGAGTAGCATCCTACCATCACCCAGAATGATACCACAGTACAAGCAGAAAATGACTGACTTCAACAATTGGCTAAGTTTCTGGTGTCATTCTAAGGGGATCAAGTATCTGTCTGCCTGGGATGACATAATCGACAGACCTCGATGCTTCGCCAGAGATGGCCTGCACCTGCCACCCCAGGGATTCTGGATACTGGCCAAGGCTCTTGCCACCCCTATAGTGCCTTTTTTAGGCAATGTCCTGAAGACAAAATTACCACCATAACAGCTACAAGCAAACAAAATTTGAGGGTAATGCTACTCAACACTAGAAGTCTAAATCTCAAAATGCACTCGCTCGAAGCACTCCTTAAAATGGAGAATATTGACATAAGTGCAGTGACCAAGACCTGATCCAAGGCTCCGGAGAGCACCCCAGAACTACCTGGCCTGAAGCACAAAAGGTGGGGGTGTCTCCATATTCATAAAGGATATGCACACCTCCAGACTAGTAGCCCAGCATAACACATCAGAGATACTTCAGGTACAACTAACACTGGGTAAAACTGAAATCCAGGTTGGAGCCTGCTATAGATCCCCCACCATGTCCCAAGACTCCCACTCCACATTCCTAAACACACTGGAAAATATTAAGGTACAACCCAATACCCTTATACTGGGAGACTTTAACTACCCCTCCATTAACTGGGAAAATTACTCATGTACCAACACACTTGCTCAATGTTTTCTGGAATTCATTAATTCCAACACCCTGGACCAACTCATTCTTATCCCCATTCCCCTGGTAGAAATATCCTTGACCTGGTCATTACTAACATGGGCAATTGTTGCTCTACACCAGTAATAAACTCCTCCTTGGTCAGATCTGACCACAAGCTAATCACCGTGGATATCCACATCCCACTCTCAACCCCCTAAAGGAAACCACTGTAAAAAAACTTCTCCAAAGTCAATTTTGGACTTCTAAAAACAGAGGTGGCTAACTTCACGACACCCATGCGAATGGAAAATAGGTGCATGACTGAATCATACACCGATGCACTGTATGAGCACATACACAAGTGCATGGAACGGGCCATACCAAACAGAAACAAGACACTCTCCTCCAAAAAAAGGAAGCCAATCTGGTGGTCCCCCACCATAAACAAACTCTGCAACAGAAGGAAAAAAAACTGTTGCAGAAAAGGGTGAAGTCCCAAGACTGGAAAAACTCCCTTGTCAGCTTCAGCAAAATACTGAGATCCATCATCAAATCCTCTAAAGCTAGCTATGAAAGCAAAATTGCTGCAGATTCTAAAGACAACCACAAGGCATTCTATAGTTATGTCAAGAATCTACATGGCAATACTCAGATCTGCTCTGAGTTACAGCACAATGGCAATACATAGACAGAACTAACTGATATTGCCAATATATTGGCAAACAGGTTCAGTGCAAACTTTACCCCCCTTTCACCCCCTAAAGGGCCTATAACAATACTTGAGGAATGCCAAGTCCCTATTATCACGGCTACACAGGTAAAAACCGCACTGTCCAAAGCGAAGAATACAGCTTCCATGGGACCTGATAATATCCCTGGCTGTGTTCTATATGAATTGCAAAGTGAACTGGCACCACACCTGAGTACCCTGTTCAATCACAGTCTCATTTCAGGCTTTGTTCCTACTGAATGGCACACTGCTATGGTCATCCCACTCCACAAAGGGGGAGCAACTACAGACCCTGGTAACTGATGAGTCTGATATGTAAGGCTATGAAGCGCATCATCATGGACCTTATAAATAAGGATATAGGGAATCTCCAAACTCTGGACCCCAAGAAGTTTGGTTTTGTGAAAGGTAGATCATGCCTGCTCAACCTGATAGATTTCTTCAAGTCTGTCACCAGAGCTGTGGATGAGGGCAAGGTAGTTCACACAGCTTACCTAGATCTTGCCAAGGCATTTAACACCATCCCTCACTCAGGAATCATAGATAGACTCACTAAACTAGGCATAAATCCCTGTGTCATAAGATGGGTTGCCAATTAGCTCACTGACAGAACCCACATTGTGAAAGTAGCTGACTCCATATCTGACTACCAACCAGTTACATGTGGTGTCCCCCAGGGATCAGTCCTAGGTCCACTCCTGTTTTGCATCTACTTTTCTGAAGTTCAAGCCAACACAAAGGGACTCTGGCTGACCGAGTTCGCAGATGATTGCAAACTGGGAGCAATTACTGATTCTCAAACTGATGTAGACATTCTACAAAAAGGCCTCACTGACATCAATGACTGGTACCAGAACCATGGCCTTAAGCTCAATGACAAAAAGTGCATTGTCATTCCCTTTGGGAAAAATTTGGTGACCATGAACTACCACATAGGCGGTAGCCCACTAAACACTGAAGGTGTGATAAGAGACCTAGGGACACAGGTTGACAGCAACCTATCCTTTGATAACCACATTGCCACTGTAGTCAGAAAGACCCTCTATGTGGCACATCTCATTACAAAAGGTTTCTCATCCAGGAAGAAAGAGGTCATAATCCCTCTCTACTCGTCCCTCATTAGACCTATTATAGACTACAATGCCTCATTTGGTATGTACCTCACTAGACACCTACAACAACTGAAAAGGCCACAAAAATACCTCACTAAGAGGATCTTATACCTTAGATACGTGCCCTATATGGACAGACTCAAAAAACTCCAGCTATACTCTGTATCTTATCGCCTACTTAGAGGCGATCTCTGCTTGACCTACAAAGCCATGTCTGACCCAGAGCTGCTAAATATGCTACACCTAAAGAAATCCCAATCCCTCCATGCCACATGCTCCAGGGACCTAAACCTCATTACCACAATAAACAGAACATGCTGGAGGGACAGGTTCCTAACCCAGAGACTTCCCATACTCTGGAACAAACTTCCCATTCACATCAAGCAGAGCACTTCACTGGCCCTCTTTAAGAGAAATCTTGATGAGTGGATGGGCAATAGGAAGTTCAACCCGAGGATCACTTCAGTGGCCCTGCTTGACAGGAGCACTGGAAACTAAATTTGGGCGGCATGATGCCAGGGAATCTTCTTGGGCTAGGTGTATATAGGCTCCAGGGCTGTTAGCCTAGTACACACCTATGAACCTATGATGCTCTTGCAGTCTGCATGATGCCAAAACTGGATCAGCTGAGCTTAAACAGGCACAAACCCAAGCAAATACGGGCTTTTAAACCAGAAAGTTAAAAGGACTGAAAAAACTGCTCAAACAGCCAATAAACTACAATTTCTACTCTTGTGGTAGATAGGCTACCTAGTGCTTATCACTCCCACTGATAAGCTAGAAAGCTTTCCTCCAACAGAGAAAGGCTTGGGGGGCTCAGAAGCTTACACACAGTCCTGGATACAGCAAATCTGTATCTGGACTAGACTAGTTACAGGAAAGGTGGGAAACAAGCTTAGAACTAGAACTTTTCCCCCCAGTGGAAAAGCTGATCGAAGTATAATAATCTGATTGCTTACAATATAATGATTGACTTAATTACACTGAAGTGCCTTTTTTTCACTTCATTTGAGGGGGTGGGGCATTGGTTCATAGACAGTACTGGACCAGGGCTCTGGCTGAACCAGCTACACTTCTGGAGTGAGCGAAAAAATACAATATATACATGGATTATATAGAGAGCAAGACATGCAGTAGGTGCGAGCGTGAATGGGTGTGCCTTCGTTGAAGGTTGGGTGTCGGGCTGGCAACTCAGCACCATAAAATTCCACTGCCAATCATGAGCGGATCGGAGTTCCGCTGTGGCGACCCCTAACTGGGAAAAGCCAAAAGACATGAGGATGACATAGAGAGCAGAAATCAGAGTTGGCATGCTGAAATAAATCACAATCAAAACTGCAGTCAGAGGAAGGAATATAGAAGGAAGAAGGGAATGAAGAGGTTAAGTTATATGACCAGAGATATAGCAGCAGAAGCTGCATTTTCCTTGAAATGTGGTTTTATTTGTGAATGAAAATTGTGGAAAGAGGAATGATCTTTAAGAAAAGAAGGGAGGGATTCCCATAGTTTGGAACCAAGTACTGAGAAAGCATGGTCTGTGCACTAAAGCCAAGTTTGGGTGGTTTAAAGGAGCTGACATGAGTGGCTAGGATGTCTAAGGTTGTATGTTGGTGCATCTCTGAGCAGTCTGGATGCTAGTTGAGGGAAAGTGTCATTCTTGATAAAATTAAATAATTCAGAGGCAAGTAGAAAGTCAGCACATTGGTTCACAGGTAGCCAGTTGGCTTTTTCAGCGGTTATGCAGTGACACTTATTTCTTTGGAAGAGAGTGACAAATCTGCAAATGGCATCTGAAGTAGACTGAATGGTAGATACAATTATTTTAGAAGCTGCAGCAATTAGTGAGAGTCAGTATTGTAGCTGAGCCAGTAAGATGCCTTTACCTATGGCATTTCTACAGGGTCTGGGTAGAAAAGGGAAGAAGTTGCTGTCTACAAATAAAAAAGAGAGGCCCCAGCACTGGAAGAACACCCTCCTCTGCTTGAACAAACAAATAAGACAAATTGTAAAATCCTCTATGGGCAACTTGAAAAAAAAATTAGCAACTATATCTAAGGATAGTCATAAGGCATTCTTTAGCTATAATAACCAGTAGGACCCAAACGTGTGCTGAACTAGCTGTGGATGGCATCACATACACTGATCCTGCAAAAATAGCTAACCTATTAGCCTACAGGTTTGGTAAAAATTTCACTCTCCTGTCCCCCCAAACATTCCACAAAGCATTCCCTCTACATCTCCCCCACTGTGCATCTCTAAAGAGCAAGTCATTAGTGCTCTCTCCAAGGCCAAAAACAGAGCCACTAAGGGACTGGATGGCATCCCATGTTGTGTTTTAAATGGTCTAAAACATGAATTAGCAGCTCCATTAGGTACTCCCTTCAACCACAGACTCAGTACTGTTTTTTCCCTGCTGAATGGAAAACAGAAATCATCACCCCCCTTCATAAAGGGGTACAGCAACAGACACTGGAAACTACAGACCCATAAGCTTAACCAGCCTTATCTGTAAGGCCATGGAATGAATCATCGTGGACCTTCTAAATAAGGATATAGGTGATCTCCAAACTCTTGATCCAACACAGTTTGGTTTAGTTAAAAGCACGTCATGCCTGTTAAACCTGGTGTACTTTGAAAATGTCACCAGAGCCATGGATGAAGGCAAATCTGTGCATACAGCCTACCTTGACTTAGCAAAGGCCTTTGACACAATGCCACATTCAGGCATTATTGATAACCTCTCCCAGTTGAATATCAACCCCTTATGTCATCAGGTGGGTTGCTAACTGGCTCACCGACAGATCACACTCAGTCAAAGTTGGGGATTTTACCTCAGCCAGCATACCTGTCATCAGTGTTGGGCCCCCTATTGTTTTGAATATACTTCTCAGAAGTTTAGGCCAAAACAGAGGGGCTGTGGCTGACTACGTTTGTTGATGACTGCAAATTAGGTGCAATTACTGAATCCCCAAACCATGACAATATACTTCAAGAGGGACTAACACAAACCAGTGTTTGGTGCCAAAGCCTTGAACTCAAACTCATTGCTAAAAAATGCATCATCATCTCCTTCAGTAAAAATGATATCCCTCCAGACTATTATATAAATAATAATACCCTAAGTAACAACTTAATAGTAAGAGACTTGGGAACGCAAGTTGACTGTAGCCTAAACTTTGACCACCTTGTGTCTACTGTGGTAAGGAAGGTATTCTACGTTGACACCTCATTAGCAAAGGCATTGCCTCAAGAGCAAAAGAGGTCATAACACCCCTGTACTTGACCCTCATCAGGCCAATAATTGAGTACAATGCTCCCTTTAGTATGTACCTTACCACGCAACTGCAGCAACTTGACAGAAATCAGAGATTTCTAACGGAGAAAATTCAGGGTCTCCAGCACGTCACACATTGAGAGACTGAAGTCACTATCATTGTACTCAGTAGAGTACAGACTAATTAGAAGAGACTTGTGCCTGGCCTACAGAGCAATCTCATATCCAAACCTAATGGAAATGCTGCACATCCACAAGTCAAATGGGACAAGGGTCACCCAGTCCAGGGACTTTAGTATGTACCTTACCACGCAACTGCAGCAACTTGACAGAAATCAGAGATTTCTAACGGAGAAAATTCAGGGTCTCCAGCACGTCACACATTGAGAGACTGAAGTCACTATCATTGTACTCAGTAGAGTACAGACTAATTAGAAGAGACTTGTGCCTGGCCTACAGAGCAATCTCATATCCAAACCTAATGGAAATGCTGCACATCCACAAGTCAAATGGGACAAGGGTCACCCAGTCCAGGGACTTTAACTTGGCCTACGACATAAATAGGACCTGCTGGAGAGACAGACATGTCTCTCAGAGGTTGTTACTCCTATGGAATAGACTACCAATTCACATCAAACAAAGCCTCACTATGCCCATGTTTCAGAGTAGCCTGTATAACTGGATGGGAAACCATAAATTTCTGCTGAGGACTTCACCTATGACCCTCTTAGATATGGGCAGTTGTTGCTAACTAGGATCTCGAGTTTAGGCAAGATACTTTATATTGGGTTTCTCTAGTATTATATTGGGTACACACAGCTAGGCTTATAAAGACCTTCGGGTCAATAGTCCCGTAACCACCCTTGAACCTATTAGTCCAGAACAGGAGAGAGTTATTTTTTGTGTGCATAGTGCAGGTGGATTTGGAAATTTAGGATGGGATCAAACTAAATCTCTAGGTATTTGAATGAAGTGACATTTTCAATAGTGTTATTAAGATGACTGGGAATTTTAGAGTCCTGAAGACAGAAGCGAGATTTTGATTAGTTGCAAAAAGCATGATTTTTGTTTTAGAGGAGGTTAGTAGTAACTGTTAATCAATGACCAATTGAATAATGGCATGAAAACCTGCTTGAAATTCAAGTTCAAAAAAAGAGACAGAATGGTTGGAATGGAATAGGACCATGTCATCAGTATAAAGCAAGAGAGGGCGATGTGGTATGTCAAAATGAAGTTTGTGAATGCAGATAGAAAAGAGATGTGCTAGAATATATTTTTGAGGGGCACCTTTCAGCAGAGAGACTTATGTAAAGGTTGATGAATTAAAATTAACTGAGAAGTGGCAGTTAAAGAAGTAATTTTTGAACCAGGGCAGTGAGTCATCACTAGCGACTTTTTTTCAGTGAGATGGTCCAGGACAGTTGAGTGATCAACATAATAAAAGGCTCTGGTGAGATCAATAAAAATTGCTCCAGTAGTTAGGTCTTTGTCTATTCCAAGAAGAATGTTGTCATTAAGTGTCCAAACAGCTGTAGATGTACTGCAATCAGACCAAAAGCCATGCTGCTTTTGAGAAAAAAAGGTGGTACTGGTTGATGGACTGAGTGAGTTACAAATAAAGTAATTTTTCCAGAATCTTTCCTTGGGTAGGGAGAATAGAAAAGGCCCAAACGTCTGATGGATTGGAAGGAGTGTGGTTCTTAGGAAGTGGTTTTACAATGGAATGGAATTTTTCCAGATGTAAGACATAATATTAAGTAGAATACACAGGTTATATATGTGATATATAAACCATGGGTGAAGGTTGTCAGTATCAGCGGGGCTATCAAGATTAATCTATTCAAGCAGGAGGGTAGTTGTCCTTCTTTGTGATAGCTCTGGGGAAGAATATAGGGATGTATGGAGGGTAAGTGGAAGTGTCAGATGGAGTTTGGGATTGGCTAGGGAAAGGACTGGGAAGGTTGCTGAAATGAGAAAAGAAATCAGAAACAAAGTTGAGAGGATGTGAAATTCATGGAATTCATGGAAGGAAGGCTCTTCTGCCCTGTAAGACAGTTGACTTCTTTACTGAAGTTTTTCAGTGATTTTATTAGTGAGGTATGGTTTCATCAAGTGATTTTTATGATGGTGTACAGTTTGCCTGGCAAGGTTGTGCAGCTAAGTGTAGATTGTTTAATCTATAGTTGTGACCTGACATACATATTATTGAAATGGAATTTGCATTGTCAGTCCAAAGATACATTTGTGCTTCCATGCATTCATGGAATCCAAGCTACAAAATTATGAGTTGTTTGGCAGACTCAAGTGTACATCTTGGTTCATTCCTACTTGCTTTTCTGCCCAGTCTCCCCAGGCATCAGTATTGCCATGTCCCAAGCTGTCTCTATCACCTCTGATGGGTGAGCTGGTACCAACCAGTCACTTCTACCCTCCCCAGCTGACTCCTTCAGTACCCAAGTTGCTGAGCAGTCCTAGATGTCTTGTTCACAGTTAGGGATTCATGCTTCTTTGGTCTGCGTGGCATAGAACTGCCTTCTAGCTGTAGCATTTGAACTGCATATGGGCAGTATACAGAGGGATTGTCCATCAGTGGGTACCATGGAACCAGTTTAGAAGAGGCATTTTGTAAAGTTGAGATAACTACCTTTATTTTAAGTACAGGCAAAGAAATATGAATAGATATTCTCTAAAGGCAAATAATCATCAAGGGCTCAGCGGTTTAAGCGAATGAGAGTAACAGCAGTTTTGTTAATGAAAAACAATTCATGAGAAACCTGTCTGATCAAAACCATCAGACTGAACCAGCAACTTTCCAAAGCTTTTCTCGCTTATGTCAAGGTTTGATTACCTTGGAGTTAGTTCTATCATTTGGGGGTGCAGGAGGCATAGTCCACTTCAAAGGAAGTGTGGGGAGTTTTACCTCCCACTTCAATAAGGCTTCACTGAGTTCTCTACTTGGTCTAACTGAATAGGCTTAATAGAATGACTTTGATGAACCGAGCCATACTCAACTGAGAACACGTGACCTACAGCCTTACCTCTTACTACAGCCCTGGTTATGTGTTACCTCTGTACAATATATACCTGCTAATAAGTTCATAGCTTCATAGGTGTTTACTAGGCTAATAACCACAAGGGCCTTTTTAAGCCTAGCCATGCATCCTAAATATCTGACAAGTTCTGATACCCTTGATAAGTGTAAGCATGGGCCTGGGAGATAAACCAGTTACAGGTTACCTGTGTCTATTAGACATAGGTGCCAAACCAGGGATGAATTTCCGGTTTCCCATCCAGTTGTCCAAGTTATGCTTGAATTGGGTTAGGGAGGAACTCGGTTTCACATGGATGGGGAGCCTGTTCCATAGATGGGGTAGTCTCTGGGATACATACCTATCTTTCCAGCAGGTCCTATTTATATGACAGGCAAGGTTTAAATCTTTAGAATGGGTAATTCTGGTGCTGTTTATTTTGTGGATATGCAAGAGGTCCATCAGAGTGGGGTCTGACAAGTATAGATCTCCCCTCAAAAGCCTGTAGGAGACAGAATGCAGGGATAGGGCCTTGATGTGGTCTGCATAGGACATATTACTTATGTCCTGTATTCCTTTAGTGAGGAACCTCTGTGGACGTTCCAGTTGTTGAATATGCCTGGTTAGGTACATAATAAAGGGGGCATTGTACTCAATGATAGGTCTGATGAATGCCGAATACAGTGGAACAATGACTTTCTTGGACTTGGATGCCATACCTTTGTTTACAAATTGCGCAAAATAGAATGATTTCCTCACCACTCTAGACACGTGATGATCAAAGGCTAGATTACTAACTATGTGTGTCCCTAAATCTCTGACTACTGGGTCAGCTTTGAACTCTAAGGGGTGTGTTGTCAATATGATAGCTGGCAAGAATGGATGACTTCCCAAAGGATACTATTATGCATTTCTTAGCATTTAGCTTTAGTCCATGACTTCGACACCAGTTGTTTGTCTGTGTCAGCTCCTCCTGGAGAACATTTGTGTCAGTGTGAGATTCAATGATAGCTTCTAATTTGCAATTATCTGTAAATTTAGCAAGCCAGAGACCACTGATATCGGGCTTGACTTCTGAGAAGTAAATGCTTCTGAGAAGTAAATGCCAAAAAAGAAGCAGTCCAAGGACTAATCCCTGAGGCACTCCACTTGTGACTGGTCTCTTTGTAGAGGTAGACTCCCCAATTCTAACTTCCTGTGTCCTGTCTGTGAGCCAATTGACTCTCCACTGGATCACATACAGGTTTGTACCTAACCTCTTGAGTTTGTCAACAATGCCCGAGTGAGGTATTGTGTCAAATACCTTGCCCAGGTCAAGGTAGGCAGTGTGAATGATTTTGCCCTCTTCCATTGGTTTGGTGACCTCTCAAAGAAGTCCACTAGGGTGAGTAGGGATGATCTGCCCTTGATGAAACCAAATTGGGTTAGGTCCAGTGTCTGGAGGTTTACTATATCTCTGCTGATCATCTCCATGAGAATTCTTTCCATGGCTTTACATATAGTGAGACTTATGGGTCTGAAATGCATAACCATTGCACAGAAAGAGCATATATGGGCATGTCCATACTGATACAAGGGGATATACCTGTACCCACCCACACACACACACACACACACACACACACACACACACACACACACACACACACACACACACTTGGCAGGTGTGAGACTAGAACCCCAACCTATCTACTATTACACACTATAGCTTAAAGTACTTATCGCATGTGCCAGGGAGTTAATAATGACTTACTGATTATAAAAATGTTAATCACCAGCAGTGCACTCTCAAGTAGAACAATTTACTTGAATTGTTAGTTATACATGAATTCTGTAAGCCTGCATATGTGATCCTTTAATGTTAAACAGTCCACAGTGTTAGGGACAAATTACGTGTACAAACTATACCTTTTTGCTTTTACCCAGTTTATGACAGGAGTAACTGAAGTGTGGTCAAAAATTAAAAGGTAAGTGAAGGATTTAGGAATGCTGTACATCCCATTTCCTTCCACCACACTGTGCATTTATTACTGCTGATAATTTCCTTCAAATGGGAGAACAAGAATTTCGAGTAAGGAATCATTTTCTTGTACAAAATATTAGGACTTCAGATGCACTACCTGTAACAGTCATGGATTTTTGAAAGCATTAAAGGTTTCAGGTACCAGGGAGCCAGAAAAAGAGGGGCTTTGATAATGCTCCATGTTAATAAGGTGGTGTCAAGACATAATATCGTCTCTATTGTCTTTCCTGTAGACTTTAATTGTAGTGAATAACAATGACCTATGCCTTTGATACAATTATATTATCTTACATTATGCTTACAAGGGATACTTCAAACTATTATTCGTTATTGAAGGATTCATTCTAATACTTACAGTTTAATTAACATTCCATCCAGTGCAGCTGGCTTTCCTAGTTCCCTTCTCGTCTGCTGCTGTTTTGTAGTGCTTCCAATCTGTGGCACAAATAAGAGTATATTTGCACTTCTAAATAAAAATGCAGACTACAAAACAAAATTGAAATTCAGAAAATCAGAAGTGTAAATCTGTATGGCCATTAGAACTAGCAGGTGGTGTCGAAATACTTAGGAGACATTCTCAGATGCATACATTTATATCTGAAATAAATCAGATTTATAAATAGATACATTGGTATACACTGGTATTCAATAAGCATGCTTTCATAAAAAAATCAGCAGTCTGATAGTGAAGAAGGTAGTTTTTTATTTGTAGCCATAGCGAACTGCATTTGGGAAAAGACCAGAATCTCTCGAAGGCAGACTGCCACCGGGGAAAGACAGGCAGGAAAAGATACTTCAGACGACATCACTTAAGCAACAGTGCGTCTCTGCCTTTTTCAGTTTAAGAAATCACCCCCAGCCTGTTCTTGTGTGAGCCACTATCCAGGAATCCTGGCACATAACCAAAATTCCATCAACAGAATGTCAACTGGCAGCTCTAGCATGGGACATTTGGATGCACTGATGGCCTCTAAAAGGACTCGGCAACCCCTGGGCAATGACCTAATGACAAACAAGTGAAGGTTTCTGAACTGTTAGGTTAAAGTTACATACAAGATTGTAGAAGGCCAATCAATAATAAACTTGGCACTAAAAGCTATGAACCCATGAAAAAATAAATATATAAACAGGTCTGTGCTGAATTTACAGTGATATGTATCCCTTGTATCTGAATCTAAAAATTCTAAATTATGGAACCTTGGTGACAGAAATTAATTTTCAATAGCCATATTGTGCCCTGTGAATGAGACATTGCTCCTTGCATCCCTTACTAGCTTTTTGTATGTCTGTGTCATCATAACTTGGTGATAAGAGCTATTGCTCTATCCATTTTGATAATTATGTAATTAGGAAATCTGGGACTTGAAAGTTTGTATGGCTTTCCTGTAGACTTGATAACCAAACATTTAAAATCCATTAGTATATTAATAAATACATTTTCCAGTAAATAATTAGGTTCATCGTCACTGTAGAAACATGACAATTAAACATTTACAATATTTTCTTAATGAGTCTTTAAAATATCCAGAGAAATTTTCAAAGAGTAGAACTGGGCTTGACTTTCAGATTTGTGACAAGCACACCTTTATCACAGCTGCACCAAAGACTTCCCGGCTGCAGCTTCTTTTTTTCATCACTGGATGGTGTGCCACTTTTGGTAGGTCTTGCTTAAAAATGGTGTACTGCATATTATAATGTAAAGCTGGATAACAAGCACTCCAGTGTGAAGCACTGAGTGATGAGAAGTAAAACCTTCACTGCCGGATATAATTGTTTTGCAAGTCTCGTGTGCAATATAACTCCCACACTACATGCCCTGTGCACCAAGGGACTGACCCACATTGCAAGTCCTGTATTCCACAACTCACATACAATTCCTGCCTTCCAGATAATTCTCAGAAAAGGCCTTTGCATAAGATGTGGGGCTCTGAAGATCAAGCATATTGCTCTTGTTACAACCATCAAAACCAAAGTACTCTTAAAACTCATTAAACGTGACTAGTTTACCAGTATCAGTAATAAGGATCTGGCTCACATGGTGCTCTCCTGTCATCCGTACCATCCCCTTATGCCTTCCATGACACATCCACAGAAAAGAAGCAACTATACAACATTCATTTAGTCATCAAATATTTTAATGGCTTTCTTTCCATGAGACACATGGGGATCACAGTCCCATACCTGTCAGGAAGATGAGTTAATCTACTGTACTTCCAACAAGGTAAGTGCATTTCCATGTCTCTTCAGAGCAAGGATGAGTTTATTCTATCCACAAGTCTATGAGAGCTTAATTCAATGTATCTATCACTCAGTGTCTTCTTTTCCATACGTAGCTAAAAATGAGATTTCATGTCCAGTGTATATGTTTTTGTATTCATTGCTTACAGTGAAAAGAAATTAACAATACTAGGAATTTACTGTACCACTGGTATAGGGGTGCTGCTGCAGGGGTGGGATTCATGCCCCCATAGCAATTGCAAGATTAACACAAAAGCAACATTATTTTGATTAACATTCTCCTTGTTAAGCAGAAAATGTAATTTACCTCTTAAGACATACCCAGAAATGATTCCCACAGTTTAACATGGCTTTGCTGGTTAGACTTGATAAATCAACTGCTGTTCCACTAACATGAATGTACAGAATAATAGTGATTTACATGTCATATGGATAACCCAAGTTTATACTACACAGCTGGCATTTAGGATCAGCTCATGCTGATGGCTTCTTGGGATGTGCTTGTTAGATTATGTGAGCATGTGTTGCTATAGTGCACTGGCACCATAATGTCACATGGTTTTAGGCACTCTGGGGAGGAACATGGCCTGGAAAATGTCTGTCTTCATCATCAAATAATGGTCACTTTGAAGAGTGGTTTCTATTGTCCAGCCCACCTAGAAACAAAAAATTTAATTACCAAGCATTCATTCTCAGCGTTTCTCCCCGTGAGGGACACAGTCGAATGTAAATGGGTCTGTTGGTAGAACACTGAAGGAAATGGAAACTGCAAAAGTGAAGTCAGGCCCTTGGACACCCATAAGGCAACCAGTATAGCATGGGATCCTGTAGGACAGGATTTTCTACAGTTGAAGCAGTCCATTAATTCCCATACGCAAAACCTCATCCATCATTCATTATTCATCGGTTGTGGCATTTGTAAAAGCTTTTTACACAATGTTCTGATACAAAAAATGACAACACAACAGATTTTTTTAAATTACCATAAATTACTGGAGCCCTTTCTCTTGCCAGGTAATTCTCACAATATCTTTCTTTATTTATTTGCATTTGATTACTGGGAAGGTCTAACTGGGTCATGCAAGACCCCCTTTCAGTTCAGGACCAGGGAGAAAAGCTCCAAAAACATATTTAATCAGAGAAAAACATACAATATTGTAGCAGGCCCTTTATGAGTACAAACAATATTGGAAACATGAGGATTAAGATTCAAAATCTGCTAAGTGTCTAGGTAAATGTGACAAGTAGTAGTTGTCAGAGAAGGAAAAGCAAAAAAGGGGGGTTGCACTAGAGGAAGTAGGACACACCAGTTGTAGAAGAGAAAGAGATTAGCAACAGAAAAAAATCAGTAAGGTAACCAAAGAAATTTAAAGGAGAAGACATTTGCTCTTTTCCAGTAATTTTATTCTTTTTTTTTTTTTTTTTGGAGTGCCTTCACTTGTCATTTGGAGTGTTGACATGTCAGTAGGGAGCCATCAGTAAACAAGGGGGAAAAACAGTATAGTGGGAGAACTAGAAATGGCAATAGAAGTCTAAACCTCAAACTGCACACACTTGAGGCACTCCTCAGTATGGAGAAAATCGATATATGTGCTGTAACAGAAACCTGGTTTAAGGCTCCAGAGAGCACCCCAGCACTACCAGGCTACAACTCATATCATACATTTCAGCCACAGAACCCAAACCAAAATACAAAAGGCAGGGGCATATCCATATTCATCAAGGATACCCACACCTCCAGGTTAGTGGCACATCACGATGCTTCAGAGATCATCCACGTGCAACTAACAACGGGCAAAACTGCAATTCAAACTGTAGCTTGCTACAGATCACCCACCATGTCCCCGGACCCCCATTCCACATTTCTGGAAACACTGGGAAACATAAAGGTCCTACAAAACACCCTAATATTGGGTGATTTCAATTATCCAAACATTAACTGGGAGAACTATTCAAGTACTAACTCCCTTGCCCAACATTTCCTAGAATTTATACACTCAAACGCCCTGGTTCAACTGGTCAACACTCCCACCAGAGGTGCCAACATATTGGACCTGGTCATCACCAACATGGGCAACCAGTGTTCCACACTGGAGGTAAAACCCTTGCTGGTTAGATCTGACCATAAACAAATAACTTTGGATATCCACATTCCGCCCCCACCCCCGGACAAGGAAACCACCGTGAAAAACTTTTCAAAAGCAAACTTCACGTTACTTAAGACAGAGGTGGAAAGTTTCAAAGCCCTCATGCTGAAGGATAACGCTGTCCAAGCTGCAAAATCCTTTACTAATACATTCTATGGGCACCTACAAGAATGCATGGATCGTGCCATCCCAAGCAAAACCAAGACTCACTCCTACAGGAAAAGGAAACCAGTCTGGTGCACTCCTGCCATAAGCAAGCTATAAATAGAAGGAGGAAACTAGTACAGAAAAGAGTAAAATTCCAAGAAGGGAAGACATCCCTGATCAGTATCAGCAAGAAACTACGATCCCTCATAAAATCATCCAAGGCGAGCTTTGAAAGAAAAATTGCCAAGGACTCCAAAGATAACCACAAGGCATTCTTTAGCTATGTCAAGAATCTAAGTGTCAATGCTCAGATCTGTGCGGAGTTAGTACAGAATGGCACAAAATACACTGAACCGACCGATATCGCCAACATTCTGACAGACAGGTTCAGCGCAAACTTCACCCCCTTTCTCCCCCAAAAGGGCCCCCTAACCATACCAGAAGAATGTAGAGTCCCTGAAATCACAGACACTCAGGTTAAAACAGCCCTCTCCAAAGCCAAAAACACAGCATCAATGGGACCATATGGTGTCCCAGGCTGTGTCCTACATGAGCTCAAAGACGAACTAACCCCTCACCTAAACACACTGTTCAAACTCAGCCTCTCCACAGGCTACATACCCATAGAGTGGCGCACAGCAACTGTTATTCTGCTCCACAAAGGTGGAGCCCTAACAGACCCTGGGAACTATTGCTCTATAAGCCTGACTAGCTTGGTCTGCAAAGCTATGGAGCGCATCATCATGGAACTCATTAACAGAGACCTTGGGAACCTCCAAACACTGGACCCTACCCAGTTCAGCTTTGTTAAGGGCAGATCATGCCTCCTAAACCTGGTGGACTTGTTTGATACAGTTACCAAGGCTATAGATGAGGGAAAGGTGGTATACACAGCCTACCTAGACCTCGCTAAGCCCTTCAACACCATTCCCCATTCTGGCATTATAGACAAGCTCACCAGCCTGAACATAAACCCCTATGTCACAAGATGGGTTGCCAACTGGCTCACGGACAGAACCCACATGGTGAGAGTTGCGGGAGCTAGGTCCAACTCTAAACTGGTTACAAATGGCATTCCCCAGGACTCAGTCCTAGGACCTCTCCTGTTCGGCATATGATTCACAGAGGTACAGGCAAGCACAGGACTATGGCTGACCAAGTTCACAGACGACTGCAAACTAGAGGCTATAATTGACTCTCCGGCTGACACAGACATCCTCCAAAAGGGTCTCACTGAGACAGATACCTGGTGTCAAATTCATGGCCTCAAGCTAAATGCCAAAAAGTGCATAGTCATCCCCTTTGGAAAAAACAAAGTACCCACAAACTACCACATAGGTGGTACTCCCCTAAATATGGAAATGTAATAAAGGATCTGGGGACCCAAGTAGATAGCAATCTCACCTTTGATAATCACATTGCCAAAGTGGTTAGAAAATCGTTCTACGTGGCCCACCTAATCACAAAAGGGTTCGCATCCAGATCAAAAGAGGTCATTGTGCCCCTCTACTCATCACTCATCAGACCCATCATAGAGTACAATGCCCCATTTGGGATGTACCTTACGAGACACCTGCAACAGCTGGAAAGACCACAGAAGTACCTCACCAAGAGGATCACTGGCCTCAAACAGATGCCCTATGCAGCTCAACTGAAGAAATTCCAGCTGTACTTGGTTGCATACCGCCTACTCAGAGGTGATCTCTGCCTGACATACAAGGACATGTCCAACCCAGACTTGATGGACAAGCTCCACTTAAAGAAAACCTTATCCCCTCGAGCCACACGGTCTAGGGATCTAAACCTCACTACAACAATAAACAGGACATGCTGGAGGGATAGATTCCAGCCCCAGAGACTTCCCATGCTTTGGAACAAGATTCCAATCTACATTAGGCAGAGCTCCTTGCTAACACTCTTCAAAAGAAACATTGAAGAGTGGATGGGAAACAGAAAGTTTACCCCGGGGATCACTTCAGTGGTTCTGCTGGACAGAGGCACAGGGAACTAATCTAAGGGGGCGGCGAAAGCCAACACATTCTGGCTAGGCTTATAAATGCCTTCGGGCAGATAGCCTAGTACCTACCTAAGAACCTATGAATAGAATAAAATAAACAAATAAATCTACACATGGATTGCTCTGAGAACCTTTGATTTTGGAGAGAAAGATAAGTTAAAATAAGGTGACCTTAAGATTTTTTTATTTTGCCCCCCCCCTCCCATTCTCTTTGTTAGCCCAAACTAGGACAGTGGCTCCCCTATCTACAATAATTTGGCACAATCATTTCCCACTTCTGGGTGAGAATCATTCCCATTTGTTCCCTGATCTGGCTGAGAGTTTCACTGCATTATAGATTCCTGGCCTATCAGCTGTGTCCTGTAGTAACTCCTATACTCTTCTAGTGAAAGGTGATGTAGTGGCCACATGGCTTCCCTCCCTCCAGGATGGGCAAGGAAGTAATCCCCACTCACTCTAGTCCTACTTTGCTGTGGTCTTTTCAGTGCTTGAACCTATCAATCAAACTCCATCACCTAAGTTGTCAGAGTTTTAACCCTCTACAATACAGGGCTGTGGCTGAAGGGGCGCTATTACGGATGGGGGACTTTTTTGTATGTTGAATGGGGCACCTTGACTGCAGCCAGATGTAAGAGCAGGGTAATTCCTGGTGATGTACAAGGGGAGATTTGAGACAGCTGGTGCAGCAGCCTACTTCAGAGCAGTTTTGAATCCTTATCCTTGAGAAGGAGGGCTCAGAAATGGAAGCAATTATCTGCTGGGGAGCAAATTACCACCAAAGAATGTGGTTAATCACAAGTTGTAACAGTAAAATTAAGTCAGTTGTAAAAAGAAACCTGTGTACTTCAGGAGGGCAGCCTTTTGACAGAATGAAACAGTGCCATGTGAAGACTGTTGCAAACCTGCATCATAATAGTGGTCCAGAAGAACATTTGGGATATAGCAAAACTACCACCACCATGGAAATAACAGGTCTTTGTGAAAATTAAAGATGCAAATCAAAAATAAGGAAACAGTTAATGTGGTTCTTACACAAGCTCATGTTAAAAAGTAAGGAAGAATATAAATCATTTCAGAATTAAAAGCAAGTGCAGCATTAAGGAAGAAAAGCAATACCAATTAATGGAAGGAAAACAGAAAGACAGTCAGAAAAAAATATAAAGATAGAAAGTAATGAAAAACAGTGGGATCAAGAGTAAAGGTAAAAGCTATTCAACATCTGTACTAGTGGAAAAGATGACAAATGGACTACGTGATGAAGATAGACAAAGATGAGAGGGCTCATTTCATAGAAGAAAAGAGTCTTGAATGAACTCCACAAACTACAGTTACACGAAGCACCCAAGAACTATTGGAGAACTGGGGTTTAAGTGGCAACACCACTGACCTTTGCCAAGTCATAAAGGAAGGGTGACATGTTTGAAGACCTAAAAAGTCGAGATGTAATTTTTTTTCACAGGTATGGAAGCACAACAGAGGCTAAAAACTGTCAATCTGCCTGTTCACCCTCTAAGTGTAAGTGTGGCACAGAAACCCGAGATGTACAGATAAAGAGTGGCAAAGGGATGCCAGGCAAATTTACCAGAAGTCATTAACTTAATAATCAGGTAAAGACCTTCACCGAATTTTCCTGGCAACTGACAAGAAAGGGGGTGCTGGCATGGCATATTTAGATATTGCCAAAGCATATGACATGGTACATATGCTTTGGCAGCACATAGGCTTAGTGAAAAAGAACTCTCGCTCATATCTCCAAGACCAAGGGTTAATTTCTGATTCCCAATCACTGTGTGGAGTTTGAATATTTTTTCATGTTTCTGTTTTTTTCTCTGGGTGCTCCATGTTTCTTTATACCCCCCCCCCCAAAAAAAAAACATGCTGGTTATTTGGCTACTGTAACTCACCATATATTCTATTTTGTTAGCCCTTGTGACCTGGGTCATAGCTGAAAAGTGTGAGAGGACAATTTTGCTTACCCAGTTAACAAAACAAACAAAAAAAACAACTGAGGTGGTATTATGGGTAAATCACCAGCTGGATGTTATGAGACAGAGTATATTAATAAAATGTAGTCCACTTGGATGTGAAAAGGGTTACCTGCTGGGTACCATAGGGGTTGTAGAGGAACAAGATATTTTCAAAGACTTTGTATTTGGCATTCCAGAATGTCGAAAATAAGAAGTTATGTACCTACCATAACGTTCCATGTTAGTTGTCTTCTCTCGCCTTCTTTCTTGCTTGATGGGTTCGGAGCCGATCCTCGGCTCCGACTCGGCACTTGCTAAGCTCGAGAGTCACTTTTACCAGCTCGAGGCAGCCCCATATCCCATGATGCAAGGCGGTAAGTACCCAGATCTCGTTTGATGACAAAGGGCAATAGCACCAAGCATAAATACTTCCCAAAGGAAGAAAGAAAGCCTACAGGATGAAAGAAGGACCAGTTCTGAATGGTCTTCAGCATAACAATCTCTTGTAGAAAGGTCTGTCCAGGCCTGGGGGAAGGAGGGAGGGTCACAAGAAAGAAGGCGAGAGAAGACAACTAACATGGAGCGTTATGGTAGGTACATAACTTCTTAATGTTAAGTTGTCAATCTCGCCTTCATTCTTGCTTGATGGGACAGCGTCCTAGCACCTCTATCCTGGGTGGCTCAACGGAACAGACTCTTGAGGACTGTAGAGCCAAAACTGGCTCTGTCCCTGGAGGCCAAGTCCAATTTGTAATGGGAAACAAAAGTATGAGGAGTGGCCCAAGTGGCGCTGCACAAATAGTGTCTAAAGGAAGTCTAGCTTGAAAGGCTGTAGAAGTAGCTAAGCTCCTAGTTGAATGTGCTTTAGGTTTTGAGCACAGCTGTTTTCCCCTGACCAGATAAATTTCAGAGATGACAGAAGAAAGCCATCTAGATAAAGTCACTTTAGAGACAGGAAGGCCTTTCCTGTTATCCACATAGGAAACAAAGAGTTGATCGGATTTCCTAAATTGTTTAGTTCTGTCCAAATAATATCTGAGTTGGCGGTGGACATCAAGATAATGTAATTTTGTTCGATCTGTTTGAATAGTTTGGAAAAATACAGGAGATCAATGGATTGATTCAAATTAGTTTTGAGGCGACCTTAGGCAAAAAGGTCGGATTAGTTCTCAATGATACTCTGTCCTTGTGAAAGACCAAATAGGGGGGTCGAACCGAAAGAGCATGAAGTTCAGACACCCTCCTGGCCGATGTAATAGCTACTAGGAATAATGTTTTCCAAGAAAGAAATTTTAGGGAGCAAGAAACAGCTGGCTCGAAGGGGAAGAATCAAGGATGTCAGCACTAAATTTAGATCCCATTGAGGAGGAGGATTCCTGATTGGAGGCTTTAGCAGGAAAATTCCTTTCAAGAAGGCTTTACAAAGCCTATGGGACATGATATTGTGATCTGCGATCCCGACATGAAAGTTGAGATAGCAGCCAGTTGAACTCTAACTGTGGAAGAAGAGGAGCCTGCATGAAAAATCTCCGCTAAGAAGTCCAAAACTGCCTGAACTGGGGCAGTGAAGGGATCGATATTCTTGGCTTTAGCCCAATAAGAGAAACGTTTCCATTTGCTTGTATAAATCCTCCTGGTAGAGGATTTTAAAGAAGCTACTATGATGTCTCTAACTGGGTTAGAGATCAAAGGAAGCCTGGCTAAGGAAGGAAGTGGAGCAACCATGCTGAGAGGTTGAGAGAAGGGATAGACCGATGCAGCTGACCGGATTGGTGAATCAGAAGATCTGGCACTGAGTCCAGATGCCATGGCTGCACCAAAAGGTGACGATGGAGGAACGGAAACCAAATTTGTCGAGGCCAATAAGGAGCAATGAGAATCATTTTGGCTCTCAAAACGGTAGCTTTCTGGATAACCTGAGGGATTAGAGGAAAAGGAGGAAAAGCATAAAGAAGTCCCTGGGGCCAATCCTGGGTCAGAGCGTCTCTGGGGGGATGGCCTGACAGAGGGAAGAGAGAGAAGAAGTCTGGGCATTTGCTGTTTTGGGGAGTAGCAATTAGATCGCAACATGGGCGACCCCATTCCAGAAAAATCTCCTCCACTATAGATTGCTTGAGAGACCACTCGTGAGGCATGAGAATAGCTCTGCTCAATCTGTCCGCTAAAATGTTGGTTTTCCCAGGGATGTGCGTTGCTACCAGAAACCGATGAGAGGAGATCGCCCATTGCCACAGTCTGAGCTTCTCGACACAAGGGGTAGGACTTGGTTCCGCCCTGTTTGTTGATATACCAAACTACAGACATGTTGTCTGTGTGGACTGCAATTGTCCCTACAGGAAGAGAGTCGTTGAGGGCTTGCAGCGTTAAAAGCACTGCTCTCATCTCTAGGACATTTATGTGCAGGTGGTACTCGAGCGGTTGCCACGTCCCATGAACCATCCTGTCCTGATAATGCCCCCACCCGATCAGGGAGGCATCCGTGGTGACAGTGGCTACCGGGATGGGGGTACAAAGTGTCTGCCTTGGTGAATCTGGGGAGAAGTGATCCACCAAGCAAAATGATTTTGCAAATCTGTGTCACCAGAATGTGGTGACGCATTGGAAGTTGTTGGTAAGACCACTGAGTGAACAACATCCACTGAAGAAGGCGCATGTAGAAGCGAGCCACGGGAAGATGTGTAATGGCCGCAGCCATGAGACCTAATACTTTAGAACCATTCTGGCCTGTACCTTCTTGTTGGCTAGAATGATCCTGACATGACTTTGAATGTCTGAAACTCTTTGGTCTGTAAGGGTAGCTGACATCCGAACAGTGTTTAAGTTTGCGCCTATGAAAGTAATAGACTGGCAGGGCAATAAGGATGACTTTTCGAAGTTGATCGAGATGCCCAAGTGAGAACAAAGATTTATTGTGTAATCCCTGGCTTGAACAAGCTGATGCCTGGTGGTGGCTGACAGGAGCCAGTCGTCGAGATACGGAAACACCTGAATCCTTGACGTCTCAGGTGAGCCGTGACCACTGCCATGCATTTGGTGAACACCCTGGGGGCTGTGGTGAGACCAAAGGGCAGGGCTCTGAACTGGAAATGACTGGACCCCAGCCGAAGCGGAGAAATCTCCTGGGCGTCTGTGAATTTTTATGTGATAGTGCATCCTGAAGATCTATTGAGCACATCCAGTTGTCCTTCTGCAAGAAGGGTAGAATCGACTGAAGAGTGACCATTCGGAATCTTGTCTTCCTCACAGACTTGTTGAGTCTGCTGAGATCCAATATTGGTCTCCAGTCTCCGTCTTTTGGGGACCAAAAAGAACCTTGAGTAGATTCCGGGCTCTGAATGGTCTGTTGTAACTGGCTGAATGGCTCTTTTTTGCAGTAGTTTTGAGACTTCCAACTCTGCAATTTCCCTTAGACCGGGTGGTACGTCTGGGAGGGAATTTGAGGGATAGAAAGGACTTTCCTCGAAAGGAATTATGTAACCCTTGGATATGATCGACTGTACCCATCTGTCTTGAGTGAGAGAACGCCAGGCTTCTGGGTACAGTGATAGTCTTCCCCCGACTGCCTCCAAGGAGGGACAGCCGGGCAACATCTCAGGGATGCTGAAAGGGCTTGTCAGAGAGAGACTCTCTGTTTCCCTGGTTTTGTGGACCCCCTCTGCCTCTAGAGCGGATGCTGTTGTTGTTACCCCCTCTGCCTCTAGGGGTAAACTGACCACGTGAATCCGGCGTGACTCCTTGGGATTTGCGGAACCACATTTTGCCACCCTTCTGTGATAAGGTCTAGAAGGGGTGGAAAAACGGACTCCTACGGCAGAAAGAGTTTTGCCGTCCTGCTCACACCTGGTCAACGTTTCCTTCACTTGAGGGCCAAACAAAGCTGACCCATCAAAGGGAGAGTTTGTGAAGGACGCCTTAAAGGGATCTGCAAAATTACATAGTCGCATCCAGACTTGGCGTCTAAGAGCCACACCTGTACCTGCGGCCCTACTCGCTCCATCAGCAGCATATGATATAAGCCGCATGGAGGAGTTTGCAATGGAGTTAAGGGTTCCTAGCTGCGAAGCAATTTTTTCCTGAGCCCCCGCAGCTGTAGGATCCTGCACAATTTCACCTAGCTCCTTAAGGATATCCCTTTGGAGTCTGGTGAAGTGACAAAGATAGTTCAGCGAACGCATAGCAAAGGTCGCTGAAGAAAACATCCGCTTACCATATCTATCCATGGTCCTAGAGTCCTTATTAGGAGGATGGACAGGTACGGAAGGATCTGCAAGTTCCTTCTTGGTGGCAGCCGCCACCACCATGGCATCAGCGGGGACACCTTTTGTAAGGAATTGCTTGTCCGACGGGGCAGTAATAAATTTAAAAGGCCTCCTAGGGACAGGCTCTACAGAGTCAGGAGCAGTCCACGCCTTTCGAGCAATAACCTGCATAAGGGGGTCGAATGGCGGAGACAACCAGGAGGTGGAGGGCCGAGATCCAAACGCCTCCAGGTATACTGACTCATCCTCACAGGGAGTGTTGGTGGGCCAGTTTCCCTCTGTCTAAGGAGTTCTAGGATGTCTGAGAAGGAGACATCCTCAGAGGGAATCTTGGAATCCCTCTGACTCATCTAAGTCAGTATCCGAAGTGATAGACTCGGGAGTCTACGTGTTTCATCTTACAAGTCCTCTTCCCCGGAGGATCACCCGACAAATCAGGAGAATCCTCAGAAGAGGGGGATATTCCCAGTGGGGAAACCTGAGGCGGAGGATCTCTGGGTCCGGGAGCAAGAGAAGTGGCAGAGATGTCAACAGGCACTATAGAGGGAGGAGCTAAGGGAACAGACTGCTGGCTGAGTCCAGAGGCCAGCACACTCTTCATCACCTCGAAGGCTCCCCTCCCAGGGAGGTCCGAGAGAACCCGCTCCGAAGAGCTAGGAACTCCAGGACCCACGAAAAGGAAGGCTCCCAGGCAGATGTCGGAGCCGAGCTCAACAAGGCCGAGGCTCCAAGGGGAAGAGCGGGGTCGGACAAGGGTCCGATGCCACTCACCCCCTCGTAGGAGACCAGGGAAGCCCGGCCGCCGAATCCCTCTAAGGAAGGTCTCGAAGAGGAGATAAGAGTAGAGGCTGAAGGAGCAGAAGGGGATATCTGTCCCTCAGCCGTAGCAGAAACTATTCCCGAAGACTCCAACTCCAAACTCTGGGGTAGAGTCGAAGGAGGAACTGCAATGGGGTGTGGACTAATAGTCGTCTGCTGAGACGGACTATGTAGCATTTGGGCCAGTGCCTGTGACTTTAGTAGTCTACTGACCACTCTCTCCAAATCATGGTCAGAAAGCCTGGATGACCTTGAAGATCGGCTCCGATGGCTCCGCTCCGAGAGAGAGGCGGCCGAGCCGAAGTATCGGCTCCAAGGAAGGGGACCTAGACCTCTTCCTCAAGGAACCATCGGAGCCGATGAAACTACTGAAACTGTCGGAGCCGGCAACTTATCGGCACCGACAGGTAGCTCCGATGTATCGGCTCCAGCCGGAGCCGATACGGCCATAAATGTAAGGGTGTCGGAGCCGATCGGAGCCGACACCGATGCCTGGGCCACATGGTGGTCGGAACCGATCGGAGCCGACACAAGTGGTCGAACAGTCGGCACCGATAGCCATCGGTGCCGAAGGTTAAATCCAGAATCGGCTCCAGCCGAGCCGATCTCGACTCTGAATGAGTCGGAGCCGAGGCCACAGGCTTGGACACAGAAGCCTGGGCCTTGGAAGACTTAGAAGTCTTAGATGGGGCCGACTTAGCCGGAGAGCCCTCCGGCTTAAGAAGGCCCCTCAAAATCAATTTATTTCTTCTTTCCTGCAGGACTCTCTGGCTAAAAGAATGACATATAGCACAGGAGTCCTGCAGGTGAAGAGGCCCCAGACAGTACAGGCAAGAAGTGTGACCGTCTGTCAGAGACATCTTCTGACAGCACGAGTCACACTTCTTAAAGCCTGAGACCCTTTCTTTAGACATGGTGTAAAACACACACACACACACACACCAGTCCAAGAAATTAAATTAAATATACCAAAAGGTATCACTAACAGACACACACACACACCCTAACAGGGGGGTGGGATGGGTTTAGTCTGACTAAAAGTTTTGAGGAGACAGGGAAATTTTCTGTCAGAAAGGAATTAAAACTAAGTTAAAACTAATAATTTAAGGATTTTTTGTAAAAAGGGGCTAAAATAGTAAAGTAATAATTCACTTACCAGGAGCTGGTAAAAGGAGGACCTCATCAGCGAAGCGGCAAACGAGATCTGGGTACTTACCGCCTTGCATCATGGGATATGGGGCTGCCTCGAGCTGGTAAAAGTGACTCTCGAGCTTAGCAAGTGCAGAGTCGGAGCCGAGGATCGGCTCCGAACCCATCAAGCAAGAATGAAGGCGAGATTGACAACTTAACATTGTGCTGATTACAGAAAGTTATGCAACAAACCTGATGGAATAAAACAAACGTAGCATGACAGGATATATGGGGCACACACACACACACACACACACACACACACACACACACACACACACACACACACACACACACACACACACACACACACACACCCCTCGGGAACAAAGCCCAGCACTGAAAATGAAGCAGTAGCAACAGTAGCATCAGAAAGGGGACCAGGAGTAGTTGTTTAGATGATCTCAAGGTTTACAAGCTGTATAAAAAGCAGCAAGGAAGGCAGAGTACCTGCATTCATACAAGGAGGAATTTCTAAAAGAAAACAAGGTTATTGCTTGTTGTGTTGGCAGTTTGTGAGCCCCAGCCCATGTACTGTAGCCTGTTTAGTTATAATAATGTCATTTTTTAAAGTAATATGTCTGAGGCAATGCAAGCAAAACTGTAACAAAAATGATGCACTTTATACACCAAAAACAAATAAAGACAGGTTATTAGAACTTGCTTTTTATTGTCTTCCGTTATGTAGCTGCCATGGTAGGACTTGAATCTACTTATATAGCTCAGGGGAATCAGTACCACACACCTCTCAACCTCTCAGTGCAAGAAATCTGGACAAAGCCAAAAACAATGGGGGAACAAAGGTCCAAAAATAGGGACAGATTTTTAATATTGCTCTTATAAACTTAGAAAGTTGATAGCAAAACTAGTTCTGTATTTATATGTATTTTCTGAAGGACATGATGCCTGAAACTCAAATATTTGTCATTTAGTGACTTCAGTCCTCAATGATTTGCCAGGAAACCACAAATCTTATGAGGAGCAGACTAAAAATGTGAGGCGAAAATCTGGACAGTTGAGAAATATGACCTGTACAGTTATTGTGGATACATCTTCAAAAAAAAAAAAAAAGATTTGGGGGAAAAAGAGGATTGAGGTGGTAAATACAAGATGAGTGACTCATACGAGGTTTGAGGGTGTACTATTTCATAGAAAGTATGGTGGATAATTGCAACACTCTTACTGTAGACTCTCTCCTGATGGAGAGATGAAAAGTCAGCAAGCAAAGGAGAGTAGTAGTGCTGAAAATGAATTCATCCTCAAGTCTTGGTGAGTACCTTCGCGAGGTGGACCCTGTTTTTTACAAAATCTCACCAAGGCGATACTGATATATAAACTGTATTTATATAGCATATATCATGGACAGAAGTAAGTCAAAAAAAAAAAAAAAGATAGCTGGGTGCACAAGACCCAGGATAAAAAAGTGCCCAATCCTGGTAGGCGCACTGGTGCCAGAACTGGAAAAAATGACAGTGTAGAATCCTCAAAACACGGAAACGTTCCTACAATGGGGCCAGGCCAGGCTCAGGGGGAGGATCGCCCCCGTCATAGAAAGAAGTAGCAGTCCACAAAAACGACAAAAATTGATTAGCCAAAAAAGAGCCATGAAGACGATAAAGTAGACTATTGAGGATAAGAAAGAAATGATGTATTGTTACTATTATGTCAAAAGCCCAGAATTTCCAGACACATGATATACAAAACGATTAAGAGAGAAATTAAAGGAAAGATAAATACTTCCGCAGGAAAAACTGCCACAAGCTTCAAATAAAAATTTGCTTTCATTACTACAACAGATTTTTGAAAAACAGTACATAGATCAAGAAACTTTGATCTCTTTGGAAAAAGAAGCCTCTGAGGAAGTGAGAAAATATAAACAACAAAATCTAGAGATATTTGAAAAATATAAAAAAGAAATATGGACATGGGAAGGAAAGAGAGATTTGATATGGTGCAATATTTATGCAAAGGAGAAAGCCAAGTTAACTAATATAGAGAAGGCAGTCTCAAAGATATTTGAAGAAAAATATAGGCAAAGGCATCCAGATATGGAAAATTTCACAATAAAAAGATTAATAACACAAAGATTTAATGCAGAAAAGATGATTAGTAAAGCAGAAGTTGAAGAAATAGAAGTTGAAGTTATGGAGTGCCTGCAAAGTGAAGGATTTAATGTAGAAGGTCTAAAACAGACTACATCACAGCATGATGGAGTGAGCCCCCAGAATAAGGAAAAGCAAGAAGATCAGGAGACGTGATTGCGAAATATGGACAGGGGAAAGGAAAAGAGATTTAATATGGTGTAATATTTATGTAAAGGGGAAATCAAAACTAACCAATACAAAAAGAGCAGCACCAAAGATATTTGAAGAGAAATACAGGCAAAGGAATCCAGATACGGAAAACTTTACAATACAAGAAAATAAGACTAAGAGGAAAAGTAGAAAAAGAGCTTAGTAATGGAGAAGTCAAAGAAATAGAAATTTAGGTAATGGAACAGCTGCAAAGAGAAGCCTTCAGTATAGAAAATTGAATGCAGAAAGCACCTCAAAAGGTTAGAGCAATGGATGTCCAAATTAAGGGGAAACCAGTGTAACAGAGAGCAACTGGTCAGGTGCCATATGAAGATATTTTGGAGCCTTCCACAGGAAACCAGTATAAACGTTCATGTGAAGCTAGACAGCAAGGAAAGGAACAAGAAACTGTGGAAACTCTGATGCAGTCAATGTTAAGAGGAGTGATAGCCCAGTGAGTTCCCATATGACAGAGCAACAGATGACACAGGATGAAACTGAAGAGAATGTGCCAGAGGAAGATGCTATAGATCTTTCTATAGAATGCCAGCAGGAAACGGAAAACAAAGGATATGCCCTCAGTATGGAAGAAAGTTAAGAGAAGAGTTGCTTGATTTAATAGACAGAGACATATATATCAAGATCAATGAGAGAAATAGACTGCAGAAGGTTAATAAAACCCCAAAAGTCAGAAGCTTGATAAAACAAATGAACATAGTAATTAGGACTGTCCTTAGAGATCTATGCGATATAACAGAAGTAAGCAGAATATATTACTGTGCTGCTAAATTAATAACTGATAAAGTTCTACCACAGGTACACAGGGCAGCAAGGGAAAAGAGGGGGCAAAAGCGAATACCATCATGGAAGTATTGAACAGAGAAAACTATAAAGCAGCTAAGACAAGAAGTGTCATTGTTAGAAGATTATAAAAGAAGGAACAGATCAACAAAAATATTAAGAAAGATAGGTGTGATAAAAGCAATGTGCAGTATTAGAACAGACCAGGATCTATTATGCACTATTGGAGATAACAAATTAAAAATTTCAAAACGGGTGGAAAGACTTAGAAGATACGAAGATAAATATAAGGGAAAAGCACAAAATAAGCAATTTACTGATGACCCAAAAAGTTTTATAGAGAATTGGGAAATAAGGTAAAAGGAATTCAAAGACCGCCAAAAAAAAGAGGAAGTAGATACATTTTGGAGAAGTATTTATGAAGATCCTGTGGAACATAACAAAGATGCTAAATGGATAGAAGAAATAAAAGAAAGAATAAGAAGTTTAAAGGTACAGGATATGAAATGGGACAAAGTAACAGCCAGAGTGATTGAAACAAAGTTAAGAAAAGCCACTAAATGGAAAACACCAGGCCCAGATGCAGTACCTAAATTTTGGCTTAAAGTATTAACTTCTTTGCACGAGGGTCTAGCCATGAATAAGAACTACTTACATGCGCACTCCGAACACACACCGCACTGGTTAACAACAGGAAAAACAATGCTCTTTCTTAAGAGTGAACCTGCAAGCTACTCTAAAAATTATAGACCAATAACTTGTCTTCTGACGACATATAAACTATACATGGGAATTGACACTGACAGAGTTTATAGTCATCTAGAAGAAAACTCAATTATGGCAGTAGAACAAAAGGACAATAAAAGAAAGTCATATGGAACAAAGGATCATTTGTCATTAAACAGTTATAGTGGAGAACTGTAAGAAGGGGACGAATCTAAGTATGGCATGAATTGACTACAAAAAAGCATTTGATAGTATCCTACATTTATGGATAAAAGAGTGCTTAAAAATATATAAGATACTCCCTACACTGATCGACTACGTTACAGTAACCATGAAACAGTGGCAGACCACTTTGCAATTAAGCCATGATAAAGGACAGATTATTATCCCAGGGATAAAAACCCAAAGGGGGATATTCCAGGATGACTCTCTGTCACCATTGCTATTCTTCATTGCCATTAATCCATTAAGCTGTTTACTTAACAGCTTATGCCATGGCTACAATTTGGCTTCTAGAAAACAACAAAGACTAATGACTTCTCATCTTCTCTTTGTTGGTGATTTAAAACTGCATAGGTCATCAGATGAGGAGCTGAAAGCACAGCTGCTGGTTGTCGAAACTTTTTCAGATTATATTGGAATGTAATTTGGTCATTATAAATTTGCAAAAGCAACCTTTAAAAAGGAAAACTGCAGCACCAGGAAAAAAAGAAGTTATGTACTCACCATAACGTTCCATCTGAGTAGGTAACTTCATTTGTCAGCAACCTGTGGGTATCGGATCCATCCTGGATCCGAGCCGGCAGCTTTCCAAGCTAGAGATCCGAGCTCCAAGCTCCTCCCCTTACCCATAATACCCTACTATCTCCCTCCAGTCCTCAGATCGAGTTTGCCCAATTACCAGACAACACCAAGACAAACAATACCTGAACATCCTAACCTAATGCATACCAGGACTGAATCATTCTATCATTCAGGTAATGAAAGCCAGGTTAGGGGGAAGGGGGGGGGGTCGGTTGCTGACAAATGAAGTTACCTACTCAGATGGAATGTTATGGTGAGTACATAACTTCTTTATCTGAAGTAGTTAACTTCATTTGATCAGCAACCTGTAGGACAGAGTCCTCAGCTACCAAAAAACTTGGGAGGTCCACAAGGAAAAATATTCCGGAGCACTGCAGAGCCAAAGGCTGCCCTCCCTCTGGATATCAGATCTAATTTATAATGCGAAATAAAGGCATGAGAAGAAGCCCAAGTAGCCGCAGAACAGATGTCATCCAAGGGAACTCTTGACCAAAATGCAGCAGAGGTAGCCATAGAACGGGTAGAATGAGCATGAACCCCCAAGAGCTCCGGCCAACCAGAAATTTTGTATGTAAGCAAAATGCAGTGAGATATCCATCTAGCTAGAGTCACCTTCGTTACTGATTTACCTAAGGATGGCTTAGCAAAGGAAACAAAGAGCTGCTCCGACTTGCGAGAGGCAGCTGTTCTGTGCAAATAAAAGCGCAATTGTCTATGCACAGCTGATGAATGCAGTCTGTACTCCCCCTTGTTCTGATAGTTAGGGAAGAAAACAGGCAGATTAATGGATTGGTTGATGTTAGCCTCGGAAGCCACTTTAGGCAAGAAGGAAGGATTAGTCCTGAGAGATACCCTGTCCTTATGGAAGACAAGATACGGGGGTTTAGTACAAAGGGGCCTGAAGCTCAGATACCCTTCTAGCTGAGGTAATAGCAATTAAGAAGGCAGTTTTCCAAGACAAGAACTTCAAGTCAACAGAAGCTGCAGGCTCAAAGGGTGGACCAGTTAGAGCCTGAAGGACTAAGGTTAGGTCCCATGGAGGAACCACATTCTTGACAGGAGGTCTTAAAAGAAAGGTGTCCTTTAAGAAAGTCTTACAGATCTTAGTGGAAGCTAAAGGACCAAGATTGTCCCTGATGTGGAAGTGGGAAATGGCCACCATTTGAACCTTCACAGTAGAAGAACTGGCCCTTTGATGGAAAATGTGAGATAGAAATTCAAGTACTGCTGGAATGGGAGACGTAAAAGGGTCCAAATTCCTACGCCAGGCCCAGATGGAAGAACGTTTCCATTTACTGTTGTTGACCTTCCTGGTAGAAGGCTTATGCGCTGCCACCAGGATGAATCTAACTGCGGATGAGATACCGGGAGTCCTAGCCACTAACAGAACTGTATCAACCAAGCCGAGAGCTTGAGGTCATCCAGATTCGGAGTTTTCAATCCCGAAGGATGAGAGATCAGATCCAGAATGGGATCCAAGATCCAAAGAGGAGCTATGAGATGAGACTGTAGGTACGGGAACCAGGTTTGACGAGGCCAGAATGGGGCTATGAGGATAACCTTGCTCCCCAACCGACGAGCTTTCCATAAGAATTTTGTCATTAATGGGAGAGGAGGATAAGCATAAAGAAGACCGGATGGCCAAGCATGAACTAGAGCATCTGTAGGGCTCTCCTCCGGCGGAGGAATTAGAGCAAAAAACTCTCTGCACTTTGCATTCGAAGGCGATGCGAAGAGATTGCAGCAAGGTTGACCCCATTTGAGGAAGATCTGTTTCGCCACTAAGGGGTTCAGAGACCACTCGTAAGGCGAGAGGATAGTTCGACTCAGCTTGTCCGCTAAAATGTTGGACCGACCCGGAATGTGAGTTGCTAGCAGAAAATGGTTGGTGGATATTGCCTACTCCCAAACTCTCATGGCCTCTCGGCAAAGAGGGTAAGACCTGGTCCCCCCCCTGTTTGTTGATGTACCAGACCACTGACATGTTGTCTGTCTGAATTGCAATAGTCCCCGGAGGAAGAAGGGCATGGAGAGCTTGCAATGCTAGAAGCACTGCCCTCATCTCCAGAACACTGATATGCAGAACGGTCTCTGTTTGAGTCCACGTGCCTTGGACAGTTCTGCCCATGCAATGCCCCCCACCCCACCCCAGGCGAGAAGCGTCCGTGGTCACCGTGGCTTGGGGTTGAGGCATCAAAAATGGTCGCCCTTCCTGAAGCTCTCAGGAATGCAGCCACCAAAGTAGGGAGTCCCTGCAAACTCTGCTAAGGGGAATCGGGGAGTCCAAAGGATGTCGAAGGATGGACCACTGGACCTGTAAGGTCCATTGAAGAACCCTCATGTTCAAGCAGGCTAGGGGTGAAAGATTGATAGCTGCTGCCATGGATCCTAGGGCTCTCAGGACTAAGTCCACTGGTGGGGCCGGAGAATGTAGAAGTGCTAAGACGTGGAGAGTTAAGTTGCGGTGTCTGATGTCAAGAAGGCATTGAACTGAAGTGTGTCTATTCTGGCCCCTATGAAGTCCAGGACCTGAACAGGCTGAAGGGATGATTTTTTGTAATTTATAGTGATCCCCAACTGGTGGGCCAAGAGCAGGAAGCAATCCCCGGCTGAGCATAGTAGATGCCTGGAGGGAGCGGCGAGGAGCCAGTCGTCCAGGTAAGGAAAGACCTGTATTCCCTGAAGCCTCAGGTGGGCCACTACAACTGCCATGACCTTGGTGAACACCCTGGGGGGCTGTGGTGAGGCCAAAAGGGAGGACCCTGAACTAATAATGACTGGCCCCCAACTGAAAGTGGAGAAACCTCCTGGATCGCCTGTCCATGAGAATATGGTAGTACGCATCCTTGAGGTCTATGGAGCACATCCAGTCATTCCTCTGCAGAAGGGGGAGAATAAACTGAAGAGTGACCATCCGGAATTTCTCTTTGGCAATGAACAGGTTCAATGCAGACAGGTCAACAATTGGTCTTAAGTCCCCCGTCTTTTTTGGCACAAGAAAAAACCTGGAGTAATTGCCCGACCCGGACTGGCCTGGGGGGATGTGCTGGATGGCTCTTTTTCTTAGCAGCTTCTTTATTTCTAAAGCCGCCGCCTCCCTCTGACTGGGTGGAACATCGGGGAGGCGCCTCAACTGAAGGGGAAGATTTATGAAGGGGATAGAGTAACCTCTGGATATTATTTGGAGCACCCAGCGATCTGTCATGATGGACTCCCAATGTGCTAGGTGTTCCGAGAATCGCCCCGCGACTGCCTCTAGACAGGAGCAGTTGGGCAACCCCTCAGGGTTGCTGCGTGGGTCGGTCGGAAAAAGGTTCCCTCAACCCCCCTCTGCCTCTGGGCCGGTGTCCACCTTGTCCTCCCCTGCCTCTGAAGGACAAAGGGTCCGGAGCGTAACGGGACTGCTGAGATTTCTGGAACCACATCTTCTTTTGTCCTCTCTGGTTCCTGAAAAAGGACCTTTGAGGAGCTGAGAAGTGGATTCCGACGGCAGACAGCGTCTTCCCGTCTTTCTCACTCTGCAGCAGCATATCACGGATGGCCTTGCCAAACAGCATAGAACTGTCAAAGGGAGGGTTCGCGAAAGACGCCTTGAAGGGTTCTGCAAAGTTGCAAAGTCGGAGCCAGGCATGACGCCGTAAGGCGATGCCTGCTCCACTGGCTCTAGCTGCTCCATCCGTGGCATGGGAGAGAAGCCACATAGATGTGTTGGATATCGATTTTAGAGTGGCCATGCGAGCCGAGAAAGTTCATTTGTCCTTGGCCAACATGGACTCTGGGGGAGACCCAGCGTACTCTTTTACTAGATCCCACTGAAGTCTAATCACGTGTGCCAAGTAATTCAGCACCCTTATGGAAAAGGTGGCTGAAGCAAACATCCGCTTTCTGATGCGATCCATCGTCCGAGACTCCTTGTCGGGAGGATGGACCGAGGAACTATCCTGTGCCAGTTCCTTCTTGGTGGCAGCCGCCACCACCATGGCATCTACCGGGGAATCTTTACTCCATGCTGTCTTGTCTGTCGGGGGACCAAGGATCTTATCTGGTCTCCTGGGGATTGGCTCTACAGTGTCCGGCTCCTTCCACGCCCTGGTAGTAATTAGGTCTACCAGGGGGTCGGCCGGAGGGGACACCCAAGGGATAGACGGGCCTGCGTCAAACGCCTCCAGAAACACTGACTCATCCGAGGAAGGTTTCTGGGCTGACCACCCCCCTCTAATGCGCAGCATCTCCATAATGTCTCCAAAGGAGACGTCCTCGGGGGTGACCTGGGGAATCTTCCCCTTCCTCCAAGTCAATGTTTTCCGTGAGGGACTCGGGGGAGTCCAAGTGCCTCCTCTTACACTTTCGTTTGTGAGGGCCTCCTCGGCGGGACTGTCTGAGGAGGGCTCACCAACAGGGTCATGCTCCTCTACAGGAAATAGCTGGGGTGAAGACGCAGGCTGTCCCTGGGGCCGGATGATGGAAGACAGGCACATCTGCGAGGGAATGGCGGGTGGACCCATAGCACAAGCCGGGGACCTCGAACCACTCAAGAGGACCCTCTCCACCACATCAAAAGCCAAAGGTGAACCACTTTCCCTGGGATCTGAGAGCAGCCCCCTCAGATCCGACGTGTGGATCGGCACTGGAGCCGAAGTGATCGGACCCAAAAGGGAAGTGTGCTCCGACCGCATTGGAGCCGAAGACACACTCACCCCTCAGGATTTGAGGCTCGTCTCACGGCCCCAAGAGCTCGGATCCGAAAAGGGACTCGATAAACTTGAAGCTAAGGCCGGCGTCGAAGTAGCGATTACTATTGGTGCCGACTCCCCGGCTCCGAGGCTACTCGGATCTGACGGCTCCAAAACCCGATAATGGATCAGAGAAGGAGCAATGGGGGCAAAGAAGAGGGCAGAGCTCCCCCCCGTGGGGGGGAGGCAAGAGCACTCCCATCTGCATCTGGGCCTGAAGGAAGTGACCCATCATCTGGTCCATGTCCACGTCAGAAAGGCTTCTAGTAGACCTAGAAGAGGCCACCTCGACGGCCTCGAAGGTGGCTGGGGCTCCTCCTTCGGCTCCGGAGAGAAAGGTGGGGAACGGAGCCGAGAGGGGGAGGACCCGGGAACCTTCAAGGGAGAATAGAGCTGCTTAGCTGGCAGGGCGAGGGGGCTGAGTCGGCCCGCCGCTTGTGGCTCCTATGCCTCTCCCTGTCTTTGTCTCTCTCTTTCTCCCTCTCTCTATCTCTCTTCTCTTTCTTTCTAGGGTCCCTCTCTCCCTGGGACACAGTGGGAGGTTGAGTCCCAGCCAGGGGAACAGGAACCATTGGCTGAACAGCCGCAGGCGCGACTGACGCCACTGAGGGAGAGGAGGAAGAAGTAGAATCCGTGGGTTAAAGGCCCGCTAAGATTAACTTGTTTCTCCTGTGTCTCAGAGCCTGGGGGTTAAAGGCAGCACATATCTGGCAGCCTGATGTCAAATGTGCAACCCCCAGGCAAAGAACGCACTGAGTGTGGCCATCGGCTGCAGACAGCTTATGGCCACACTCACAGCATTTGGAAAAGATGACCTTAGAACCTTCGGCAATGTCTACACAATCACACTCCCTAACACACAGATAAGGGGAAGGGGGATACACTAAAGTTAAATTAAACTAAACTAAACTAGTTTAAGGGATCAACTATCACACACACACACTTTTTATACTGGTAAAAAGGTAGAGAAAATTCCTATCCTTATCTTACCTAATCGCAAGGAGCTCGTAACTCGTGCTTACAGAAGCCACGGCAAATGAGATCTGAGGACTGGAGGGAGTTAACAGGGTATTATGGGTAAGGGGGAGGAGCTTGCAGCTCGGATCTCTAGCTTGGAAAGCTGCCAGCTCAGATCCAGGATGGATCCGATACCCACAGGTTGCTGATCAAGTTAACTTCTTCAGATCATCAGTTTGGGACAAGAACGTGATATAAAATAACTTAAGCAAGTGGGAGCGTATAAATACTTGAGAATTGATAAAGGGTCAGCAATAAAACATGAACAAATGCAAATAAAGCTCAGTAAGGAGTACTTTACAAGATTTAAATTAATCCTGAAAACAGCATTGACATCTAGGAACAAGATCCAAGCCATAAATCAATTTGCTCTTCCTGTCCTAACTTATAGTTTTGGAGTGACTAACTGGCCCCGAAAAGTGTTGGATAGATTGGATATTAAAACAAGAAGGATGCTTCATGCTCAACAAATGATTTTTAAAAATCAGTGTATACCAAGATTATATATTCCCCGTTCCGAAGGAGGGATGGGCCTCCTTGAAACTGATTACATGTATAGCTCTGCAATTGTGGGACTCCACACATATCTACCGACCTTACAAAATCCAAATGTAGTGAACATTTTTAGACATGAGGAGAATAAATCTAAGATTACATCTCTGCTTAATTTAGCAGAAGCATACTGACATCAAGCAGGAATGGAAATCAAACCAGAAGTGGATGAAAATCAGGCAGCAACTGAATTTGCTAAAAAACAAAAGAAAGAATATAAGGTGAAGGACCAGATGAGAAGGCAAGAAATGTGGAAAAAGCATAAATATAGTTGCCAAGTATAGAAAACTTCTGGAAGAGCCTCATGTTGATCAAGAACAAAAGCAGGAATGGTTAAGGAGAGGTGAATTCTCATCAAGAAATGAAAGGTTAATATTGGCAGCCCAAGATAGCGGGCTACATATATGCTGGTTTACAAAGTCCATTGAACATGTGGGAGAAACAGACATATGTAGGATTTGTAAAACCGAATTGGAAACAGTCACACACCTTGTTGCTGGTTGCGATGCACTAATGGCAGAGGGGCTATACACTGAAAGGCATAATAATGTGGCGAGACTGTTACACTGGAGATTGTGCAAACATTATGGTATCAAAGTGGCTGAAAAACACTGGAAATGTGAGCCACAAAGAATCATAGAAAATGAAGTTTATATCATATGGGATCACCCAATACCAACAGTTCAATAGATAGATGCTAGAAAACCAGATATAGGGGTCCAAGAAAAGAAGACAAAAGTAGCATTGATCATTGAAATCGCCACACCTAGTGACTACAGTGTCTTGCGTACAGAGAGACACAAATTCATAAAATACCTTGATCTGCAGTCAGAAACAAGAGCCATGTGGAAGAAAGATACCCAGACAGTTCCAATAGTAGTAGGAGCAGCTCGTCTTATAAAAAAGAATTTGCAATCATATTTAGATATGTCAAGAAACACTGAACAAATTGCAGGAGTCATTACTGGGCACATTGTGGGTGCTGTGAAGAGCACTTTGGCTAACATCAAAGAGTGAAACAATACTAATTTCATGAACTTTAATCATACTTTGTCTTAGGAATGGGGTCCATTCCCGTCATGGTATTAGAAACCCAAAAGACTTGGAGAAATTAAAAATGACAGAAGACCTAGACATTGTAGTATCAAAAAGAATACATGGGATTGATGTAAGGCAATTCCTATGAGGGCTGGGGAAAATAAGTCATTAGATAAGCAACATCTGTAGTTTATACAGTAGTATAGTATAGTAGTAGTTCGGTGAAACATGCAAATCAGATTAAGTGGTTCTTAATGCCTGCCTAAGATCTACGTTTCAATAAATGGAATTCATTTATGGGATGGGAGCATTTTTGACGTAACATTCTGCAGCTGGCATTTATTAGTACAGACAGACAGGCAGACACACATACATACACACACACACACACACGTGTATGTATACATATATATATATATATATATATATATATATATATATATATATATATATACACACACACACACACACACACACACACACACACACACATAGATAAACACACACACACACACACACTCACACATACATACATACAAATATAAAAAAGTGAAATTCAACAAAATAAGCAACAAACATGGTAATATAACTTGCAAAATCACACTTACTAACAGCTTCCTAGAAACAAATTACATATGGACATTTTAAGCCATCAGGATCACGTGTGGCTATAAACAAACCAGAAATGTGTCAGGTGTCATACCTTCATCTTTATATCTGTTTGTCCTGCTTTCTGTTACTGTCATACCTGTTGGTGTCACTGAGGCTTCGGAATCAAATTCCACATAGCATTCATCTACAAAAAAAGAAGAGATCATATGAATATTCTATGACTCTTGTAAAGTACTTCTGCTGCTTCAATGATGCATGCATTGCTCTTCATGCTTACAGATTGGGATAAGTCTTCCTATCCTAAACCACTGCAGTCAGATTCCCAGGAAAGAAAGTCTTTTAAAGAATAGAATCAAACTTTGTGGTGCATCCTCTGAAGACAGTGCTGCAGTTTAATATGATAACAGAAACTTAAAACGTCAAATCACTCAAAGAAAAACATTTTCTCTCCACGCATGCTTTCTACTTACTCATATAATTAACTTTTACTAATACATTATTTAAAGAAGTTGCATCATAGTAAATTGCTTTCATATCTATTTTTCAGCTTTAGCTTTTCTGCACAACTTGGGTTTGCTTTCTCTTTTTTTTCCTGACTATACATTTAGCCTTGTGGCCTGCCACTCACTCGCTCAACCACCCTTATAAGTAGATGTCTCCCATCAGGTCTTTGGTATCTGCCCTATGTATGTTGAAGGGATTTGCCTCCAATCTCTGACGCCTTGAAAAGCTGAGCGGCCTTCATCTCATCACTCCTCTCCCTTTGCAGTTGGATCTGCCAGTGACTAGCGCATTAGTTGAGTCTGAATTATCTGAGTCAGAGTCAGGGTTTCATTCTTCTACACCATGGAGCTAGCACTAATTCTGTTACACCCCCCCCCCACACTGAAAGGTAATGAGTCAGTTCTGATTCCAGTTCACCAGCTATCATTCATCTGTCAGCTGCTGTGGTCCATTTCCCTTCTGAAGAACAAGATGTGCGGAGCACCCTTCCTGATTCATAAATGCTTTCAAAGTCAGTTGTGGGCCTGGGGGTAGTAGGGCATTAAGGGTCACTGCACTGGGTAACAGCTGCCTGCTTTTCCTCCTCCCCAATAAGATCTACACTGATGACAGACTGTACAGCATATGATCTACTGCATTGCTGCAACTACCTGTCTGTGCTAATTGTTCTGTTTCTGCCACACTATCAGAAGTCATCTTTGCAGACATAAACCTACCTGTTCCCTGAGATGGCGTAGAGGCTAAGCAACTCAAACCATCCCACCCAAGCCATACTTTAGACGCCCAAGTTTCCTTATCAACCTGTGTCAGCAATGATACAGCCCTAGCCTTGTTCTTCTCCCAGGAGGCCATCTATGTATCATAGAGCTCATACTTCAGTACTAATATGGAGCTCATTATGGTGAACATAACTGAATCCCAGGACCTTCTTTTTAACTGTGTCATATGTGCAGTTCCTTTTACTATATTTCTAATTGACACCATAGCTGTGTATAGCATCCTGATGTAATTTGAAGCTGGTGCTATTAATTAGGAACTTACCAATTAATGATAGCCAACACATGAAAGAGTAGGTTACAAGGGACACAATGACAATAAAAGTGTTCATCTAGGCTGCACTCTGTTGGAGATATTAACCCTTGCCATTTACTTAGTATGCATTTTTCATAATTACATTTATATTACCATACATGAGTGTGCTACATGTTATTGAAGAGTATAGAGTAAAATCTGATGAAGAGAGACAGAGAACCTCATTGATAATATACAAGTCACGGCAATGGATGTTTTATTATAAAAATATGCAGTATTTCCATATTGTCATTAATACTGCCAAATGCAAGTGGTTTACAAACTACTGAATGCTGCTACCTGAAACCTTAGATGATGCTGAAGAAAGTCATCACTGACGGTTGAACTGTGAGTTGTACAGCTTGAGATATATTGGGTCTTGTTTATATTGTAATTTAGTATATAGGCATAATTGTTCATAGTTCTATAAATATCTCAAAAAAAAAAAAAAGCACCCAAAAAGGGATTACTTGTCACTATATGAAAGTTTATGTCTGCCTGGCCAAAGGTGCTACTGATACCATCTGTAGATTGTATGGTTTCCAAGATAAGAAAAGTTGGTTGCTAAAGTCTAGTCAAAATATTAGTTCGAATTTCTGCATTAAAATATAATTAGTGCATTGATGTTAAGACTCCCAATGTACTGACTTGTATCATTGTAAAGACCATGGTTTACAGAATGACACTGCTACTTATACTTTTTAAACAGACTATGTACTCACAATTTATATAGGTTCATAGGCTGGTACTAGGCTATCGGCCCTAGGGCCTATGCAAGTCTAGCCATAACAATTCCCTGGATATTTCTTCCCACAATATTTACTTCTCCAGGCCCCTGTCTAGCAGGGTGGCTGACATGATCCCCGGGGTGAATTTCCTATCTCCCATTCAATCATCAAGGTTCCTTTTGAAGAGGGCCAAAGAGGCACTCTGCTTGATATGTATGGGCCGTCTATTCCAGAGTATGAGGAGCCTCTGGGTCAGGAACCTATCCCTCCAGCATGTTTTGTTCATTGTGATGACAAGGTTTAGATCCCTGGAGCATGTGGCTCTGAGGGATTGGGATTTCTTTATGTGGAGCATGTCCAACAGCTCATGGTTTGACATGGCCTTGTATGTTAAGCAGAGATTGCTTCTGAGTAGACGATATGCCACAGAGTATAGCTGGAGTTTTTTAGACGGTCAATATATGGCATCTGCTTTAGGCCCGTGATTCTTTTAGTGAGGTATTTCTGTGGCCTTTCAAGCTGTTGCAGATGTCTTGTGAGGTACATGCCAAACGGGGCATTATACTCTATAATGGGGTCTAATGAGGAATGAGTACAGTGGGACAATGACCTCCTTTTTTCTGGATGAAAAGCCCTTAGTGATGAGGTGTGCTACATACAAGGATTTCCTGACTGTTGTGGCAATGTGGTTATCGAAAGTGAGACCACTATCCACCTGTGTCCCTAAGTCTCTCATCACACTTTCGATGTTTAGTGTCCTGCCACCTATGTGGTAATTCATGGGTACATGTTTTTTTTCCAAAGGGGATAACTATATATTTCTTGGCATTAAGCTTGAACCCATGGCTCTGGCACCAGGCATCTGTTTCTGTAAGGCCCTTTTGTGGAATATCCACATCATTTGGGGATTCAATAATGGCTCCCAGTTTGCAGTCATCTGCAAACTTTGTTAGCCAGAGTCCCTTAGTGCTGGCCTGTACTTCAGAGAAGTAGATGCCAAACAAGAGTGGTCCCAGGACTGAACCCTGAGGTACTCCACTTGTCACTTGTCTGGAGCTGGATTTGGAGTCAGCTACTTTTACAGTCTGGGTTCTGTCAGTAAGCCAGTTAGCAACCCATCGAGTGACGTAGGGATTTAAGCCCAGCTTAGTAAGTTTATCTATGATTCCAGAGTGGGGGATGGTGTCAAAGGCCTTGGCGAGGTCCAGATAGGCTGTGTGGACTGCCTTACCCTCGTCCACAGCTCTGGAGACTGATTCGAAGAAGTCAATCAGATTCAGGAGACAAGATCAGCCCTTCAGAAACCCAAACTGGGTGGGGTCTAGTCTTTGAAGGTTGCCAATGTCTTTGTTTATAAGTTCCATGATAATGCGTTCCATGCCCTTGCAAATCAGGCTTGTCAGACTGATGGGACGGTAGTTCCCAGGATCCAATTTGGATCCCCCCTTGTGGAGCGGGATAACTGTAGCTGTGCGCCACTCAGTGGGCATGAAGCCTGAGGTGAGGCTATGATTAAACATCACACTTAGGTGAGGTGCCAGTTCATTTTGTAGTTCATGTAGTACACAACCTGGGATGTTATCTGGTCCCATGGATGCTGTATTTTTAGCTTTGGAGAGTGCGGTTTCTACCTGTGTGGCCGTGATTATCGGAATTTGGCAATCTTTTGGTATTGAGATGGGCCCTTTAGGGGGTGAGAGTGGGGTGAAGTTGGCACTAAATCGATCTGCCAGGATATTGGCAATATCCTTGGTATCAGTATATTTAATGCCATTCTGTTGTAACTCAGAGCAGATCTGAGCATTGCCATTTAGATTCTTGACATAACTATAGAACGCCTTGTGGTTGTCTTTGGAATCTTTGGCAATTTTATTTTAGTAACTAGCTTTTGAGGATTTTATGAGTGATCTCAGCTTCTTACTGAGGCTGGTGAGGGAGTTTTTTGCATCCTGGGATTTTCCTCTTTTTTGCAACAGTTTCTTCCTTCTGTTGTATAGTATGTTTATAGCAAGGGACCACCAGATTGGCTTCCTTTTTTTGGAGAAGAGCATCTTGGTTCTATTTGGGATGGCATGATTCATGCACGAGTGGATGTGCTCGTACAGTGCCTTAGTGTAGGATTCTGCAGTCGAACTTCCAGATCCTGTCTACGTGGGTGTTGTGAAGTCTGTCACTTCTGACTTCAGTAGCTTGAAGTTGGCTTTGGAGAAGTTTTTTAAGGAGGTTTCCTTACTGGGGGCGGGTGGGGGTGGGATGTAGCTCTCAAGGGTGATTTGCTTATGGTCAGACCTGACCAATGAGGGGGTGACCACTGGTGTGGAGCATCTATCTCCCATGTTGGTGATGACCAGGTCTAGGATATTGGAGCCCCTGGTAGGACAATGGATTAGTTGATCCAGGGCATTGGAATTTATGAATTCCAAGAACCGTTGGGAAAAGGAGTTGGTACCTGAGTAGTTTTCCCAATTAATGGCAGGGTAGTTGAAATCACCCAGTATTAGGGTGTTTGGTTGTATCTTAATATTTTCCAGTATGTTTAGAAAGGTGTAGTGAGAATCCTGGGGCATGGATGGGGATCTGTAGCAAGCTACAATTTGGATTGCAGTCTTACCTAGTGTTAGTTGCACCTGGAGAATTTCAGATGCATTGTGTTGGGCAACTAGCCTGGAGGTGTGAATATCCTTGGTGAATATGGACACTCCTCCACCTTTAGTGTTTCGGTCCTGGTTTTGTGGCTGAAAAGTGTGGTAAGAATTGTAGCCTGGTATTGCATGGGTGCTCTCTGGAGCCTTGAACCAGGTCTCAGTTACTGCACAGATATCGATGTTCTCCATTTTTAGGAGTGACTCAAGAGAGTGCATTTTGAGGTTTAGACTTCTAGCATTGAGTAGCATTACCTTCAGATTTTGCCTGCTTCTATTTGTTATGGTGGTGGTTTTATCCTTTGAACCTTGCCTAAAAAAGGCACTATAGGGGTGGCAAGAGCTTTAGCCAGTAACCTGAATCCCAGGGGTGACAGGTGCAGACCATCTCTGGCAAAGCATCGTGGTTTGTCGATCATGTCTTCCCTGGCAGACAAATACTGGATCCCCTTTGAATGACACCAGAAGCTTAGCCAATTGTTGAAGTCAATCATTTTGTCCTTATACTGTGGTATCGTTTAGATGACTTTTAACTTGCATTTAAAAAATTCGCAGGAATATAAGGATGTCTGTAGGCTGCTAGATGTGCAGTGGCGGATGAAGCGTACCTTGGACCCTGGGCAGTTTTCAAACCGTGGGCCCCCTACACAAACTTTTTTTGTACCACACATACATGGAGATGCTCTTTTGCATTCACCAACTTGATAGTTGTAAACCATAAAAGACTATTTATTTATTTATTATTTATTTTACATTTGTTGACCGGGAGTGTCCGGCTGAGCTACTGCCCTTTTTCAGAGGAGGCCCGGGAGAAAAGCTCCAAAGATATACAATACAATAAAAATAGCAATACAGATACAGTTCAATAAAAATATCAATAGAGAATTTTGGTAGTTAAAATATGTAAGCTATATACATCATGCATATTGTTGACAGATAAAAGAATACTATAAACAAAAAGGAGAGTTTTAGAAAAGTAGAATAAGTTGTATGTTTTGGTTTAAAAAGAGAATTGAGTAAATATAAGGTTTTGTATGCAGAGTAGCAGAAACTTGAAAGGTTACATAAGAATTTCGGAGAGAAGAGTATAGAAGAAGTTTTGGAGGTTGCATAGGAAGCACAGGATGAAGTAGTTACTGGTAAGTTTTAGTAAGTTAGTTTGACTGTACTATAAAGGTAGGTAATAATCAGGGAGGGTGAGTACAATGGCAGGACCAGTGTTTTTTAAAGTGGTCTTTGGTTGCTAGCTTAAATTGTTTGGGGTGAGTCAGAGTGCTTATTTCTAGTAAGAGTTTTCAAACTGCAGTCATTATCATCCACCAATGTCTGTACCCATCAATTATTCAGTCCCTTCACTGCATATACAACTCAAATGTAATGCACGGAACACTGATTACTCTTCAAAAATGGGAAAAAATGCTAGTTTGTTAAGCACCTTATTGATGTTAGAAGGGTGCTTAACAAGCTTTCCTTTAGCACCCCAAAGCTTTGTTAAGATTGGGTCTTGCTTTGGGGATTTAACAGTGGACAGTGCTGCTGGCCAACAAAGAGCAAAAGCAGAAGGTAAAACATCTTTGAAAAGTGTTAGATATTTAATTCTGCCACACTTATAAACAAAACGTGGCAGAACAAAGTATCTAACAGCTTTTAAAGATGTTTATTCTTCAGAGGGACAGTCTACATCTGTCTGCTGTCTGTCTGACAGCACTGTCTTACTGTTTTTTAAAAGCTTTGGAAATTTGCAAAACACTTCACTTATTTATTTATTTATTTATTCATTTATTCCAGTTTGATTACCAGGGAGGTCCACTGGGTCAACATGGCCCATTTTCAGTGGAAGCCCGGGGAGAAAAGCAATATTGCATACAGGATTTCAAAACAATCAAGAATTTAGAAAGCATTAAACAGTTTACAGAATATGATTGACAGTATGAGAGTACAATTCATACTGAAATTGATTAAAATTTTGTTTTTTTACATTAAGTTATGGTTATTACGTTTGCATAGTAAAGCAGTAATTCTTAGAGATTCCTAAACAGATAGTTAAGGTTGTAGGAAGGAGAAATAGTGGTGGTGCTTTGAGTGAAAGTATTAGAGATAGAAGTTAGTGCTCAATATTTACATGTTTTGCTGAGCAGGTATAGTTCTGGGAGTAGAAGGATTGTGTAGTATTTACAAGTTTTGTTGAGCAAGTATAGCTGTAGGAACTGAAGGATTAGGTAGTATTTACCAGTTTTGGTGAGCAAATCTAGCTCTAGGGGTAGAAGTAGTTAAGTAGAGGGATAAAGCTGCAGGAGATTGCAGGGAGAGATTGATATAGTTGTAGGAATATGTCTATAGGAGGAGGATATGGGTAAATGTATCAGAATGAGGACAGTCTTATACTAGAAGTGATCCCAGATTAAGTAGGAAGTAGGCAGGGGCATTTCCGTTTACTTGCCTACATTTTTTTGTAACTGGTAGGACAGGGAGCAGTTAAAGCTCCATGCACTGCAAAGAATTGTGATTTTGTCCCACCAAGTGTTACTTTTATTATATGCTCTCAAGATTGAGGCCAAGATTCACCTCTCAAGCCTATCTTGTGAGGTGAATTTCTTGGCATCCCTGTCTTGAACACATATGTTGGTTATGATCAGAGGCTCAGTCATAATCCTCTATGTCTGACTGTGATAAAAAGTGGTCACAGTAAAATATTACAACTTACTTTACACAAATGTGCAGTAGTCCTGCAAAGACAAAGGACTATTTAAGCTGATCAGGACAGCAGGGTCAACTATTGATTATAGACCCATTGTTGACTGTGTACATCTTAGATATCTGATCTTGGTAAAATATTAATTATGAACACAACAATTAATGTGTTTCAAGTTTGTTTCCACACAAAGTAGGCAGGTATTCCAATGTATTTCACACAAATGTACACTAGTCCTCCAAAGCCATGTAGTTTAAAATGAACAGAGAACAGGAGGGTAACTTACTGACATCCACAGACAGACCCTGTAGTCATCTTACAATTATAGCCTCTTTGCTGTGTGTGCAGCTTATCTAATTGTTCAAAAAACACGTCAGCCTGTCAGCAAAAGAATCAGGATCAAAGCCAAAAATAAAGTTGCTAGAATAATGTTTTTTCATTAGAATAGATTTTCTGAGGATATGAAATCTGAAAGGTAAATGTCTGTTATTTTTTCCTGATTGCAATTATTAATGACTCATCAGAAAAAAAAACAAATTTTAAGAGGAGTAAATCAAAAATATGAGGCAAAAATCAGGACAATTCTGCAAAATCAGGGACAGTTGAGTATGTAATAATACATTTGTTTTACACAACTAGTCAGAAGTATGCCAACTTATTTCACACAAAGGCACATTAGCTAACGGAGCAAACCAGAGGGTAAGATTCATTCCTCCACAAATAGCCACTTCTTAGTAGTTATACACACTTTGCTGTGTACACCTCATGTGTCTGTGATAGAAAGAAAGAAAAAGAAAACAGCTCTCAACCTCAGTGCAAGAATTAGGAATAAAGCCAAAACATGAGGGGCAACGATGCAAAATCAGGGGCAGATTTTAAATCTTACATACTTTAAAAGTTGCTCCAATAATGTTTTTTGTATTTGCTTGCATTTCTGAAAGATATGAAGTCTGAAACTCAAATTTATGTCATATGTAACAATTGCAAACATCAGAAATTTGGCAGAAAGCATCAATTTTTATTATGAACAAGCCAAAAATAAGAGTCACACATCATGGCCGTTCTGCACAGTCAGGGAAAATTGACAGGTACTGCACATAATTTCCCCTCTGTTTCACACAAATTAAACTCAATTATTCCATCTTAATTTCACATAAATGCACCCTTGTACTCTTACAAAGACAAATGGATAAGGAAATGTTAATTATCTTCATCCGCAAACAGTTCACATCCTACCCACTCGGCAATTAAAGGTACTTTACTGTGTTAATGCTATTCAGCTTGTGATTAAAAAAAACTCTCAATGTCTTAGCATAAAATCAGGGATAAAGACACATGCACAGTAGTAAACTGATATTCTCAGTGATACACTGTCAAAAGCATTAACTTATTTGGAATGATCCAAAATATACCTAATATTGGAGGCTTTCTGCAAAGTTCATTTGCTTGCTTCCCAGCTTCCCGCTACTGTCAGCATCAGTGCACCTCAAGTAATTTCATATTAAGTTAAGAAGTATGCAAAGACTGGGAAGGACTGAGAAATGCATCTTAGTACACAAAATGCAAACTGTCCTTAATAAATACTAAACTTACTGTGTCAGTAGTTTAGAATGAGACTCAGCTGCAATTATGTATGTGATTGTAAACATAGCTAATCAACACACAGTTGTGTGTTAAAGCAGTCCCCCCCAGCCCCAGTCATCTAACACCTATGCGTAGATCTCATTTGTTTATTTTCTGTATCAAATTAGTATTTACCTGTGTATATATGATACATACTACTATTTACCTGTGTATACATAATACATACTGCTATTTACCTGTGTATATATGATACATACTACTATTAACCTGTGTATACATGATGCATACTACTACTTACCTGTGTATACATGATACATACTACTATTTACCTGTGTATACATGATACATACTACTATTTACCTGTGTATACATGATGCATACTACTACTTACCTGTGTATACATGATACATACTACTATTTACCTGTGTATACATGATACATACTACTATTTACCTGTGTATACATGATATATACTGCTATTTACCTGTGTATATATGATACATACTATTTACCTGCGTATACATGATGCATACTACTATTTACCTGTGTATACATGATACATACTACTATTTACCTGTGTATACATGATACATACTACTATTTACCTGTGTATACATGATACATACTGCTATTTACCTGTGTATATATGATACATACTGCTATTTACCTGTATATACATGATACATACTGCTATTTGCCTGTGTATACATGATACATACTGCTATTTACCTGTGTATACATGATACATACTGCTATTTACCTGTGTATATATGATACATATTGCTATTTACCTGTGCATATATGATACATACTACTATTTACCTGTGTATACATGATACATACTAGTATTTACCTGTGTATACATGATACATACTGCTATTTACCTGTGTTTACATGATACACACTGCTATTTACCTGTGTATATCTGATACATACTACTATTTACCTGTATATATACATGATGCATACTGCTATTTACCTGTGTATACATGGTACATACTACTATTTACCTGTGTATATATGATACATACTGCTATTTATCTGTATATACATGATACATACTGCTATTTGCCTGTGTATACATGATACATACTGCTATTTACCTGTGTATACATGATACATACTGCTATTTACCTGTGTATATATGATACATATTGCTATTTACCTGTGCATATATGATACATACTACTATTTACCTGTGTATACATGATACATACTAGTATTTACCTGTGTATACATGATACATACTGCTATTTACCTGTGTTTACATGATACATACTGCTATTTACCTGTGTATACATGATACATACTGCTATTTACCTGTGTATATATGATACATACTACTATTTACCTGTGTATACATGATACATACTGCTATTTACCTGTGTATATATGATACATACTGCTATTTACCTGTGTATACATGATACATACTGCTATTTACCTGTGTATATATGATACATACTGCTATTTACCTGTGTATACATAATACATACTGCTATTTACCTGTGTATACATGATACATACTAGTATTTACCTGTGTATACATGATACATACTGCTATTTACCTGAGTATATATGATACATACTGCTATTTACCTGTGTATACATGATACACACTGCTATTTACCTGTGTATATATGATACACACTGTTATTTACCTGTGTATACATGATACATACTGCTATTTACCTGTGTATACATGATACATACTGCTATTTATCTGGGTATACATGATACATACTGCTATTTACCTGTGTATACATGATACATACTGTTATTTACCTGTGTATACATGATACATACTGTTATTTACCTGTGTATACATGATACATACTGCTATTTACCTGTGTATACATGATGCATACTGCTATTTACCTGTGTATACATGATACATACTGCTATTTACCTGTGTATACATGATACATGCTGCTGTTTACCTGTGTATATATATGGTACATACTACTATTTACCTGTGTATACATGATGCATACTGCTATTTACCTGTGTATTCATGATACATACTGCTATTTACCTGTGTATATATGATACATACTACTATTTACCTGTGTATTCATGATACATACTGTTATTTACCTGTGTATACATGATACATACTACTATTTACCTGTGTATACATGATACATACTGCTGTCTACCTGTGTATACATGATACATACTATTTACCTGTGTATACATGATACATACTGCTATTTACCTGTGTATATATGATACATACTACTATTTACCTGTGTATACATGATACATATTCCTATTTACCTGTGCATACATGATACATACTGCTATTTACCTGTGTATATATGATACATACTCCTATTTACCTGTGTATACATGATACATACTACTATTTACCTGTGTATATATGATACACACTCCTATTTATCTGTGTATATATGATACATACTACTATTTACCTGTGTATACATGATACATACTGCTATTTACCTGTGTATACATGATACATACTGCTGTCTACCTGTGTATATATGATACATACTATTTACCTGTGTATATATGATACATACTATTTACCTGTGTATTCATGATACATACTACTATTTACCTGTGTATATATGATACACACTCCTATTTATCTGTGTATATATGATACATACTACTATTTACCTGTGTATACATGATACATACTGCTATTTACCTGTGTATACATGATACATGCTGCTATTTAGCTGTGTATATATGATACATACTACTATTTACCTGTGTATACATGATACATACTGCTACTTACCTGTGTATTCATGATACATACTGCTATTTACCTGTGTATATAGATACATACTACTATTTACCTGTGTATATAGATACATACTACTATTTACCTGTGTATACATGGTACATACTACTATTTACCTGTGTATACATGATACATACTGCTACTTACCTGTGTATTCATGATACATACTGCTATTTACCTGTGTATATAGATACATACTACTATTTACCTGTGTATATAGATACATACTACTATTTACCTGTGTATACATGGTACATACTACTATTTACCTGTGTATACATGATACATACTGCTACTTACCTGTGTATTCATGATACATACTGCTATTTACCTGTGTATATAGATACATACTACTATTTACCTGTGTATATAGATACATACTACTATTTACCTGTGTATACATGATACATACTGCTATTTACCTGTGTATATAGATACATACTACTATTTACCTGTGTATACATGATACATACTGCTATTTACCTGTGTATACATGATACATACTATTTCATTATACAGTGCTTTGAACCGTATTGTATGCTGTATCATAATGACTTCTTGCTTGTGCTTCTCTACTTTCCAGTTAAATATTGCTGGTTCAACAAATGTAAGTAAGTGTGCAAAAAAAGTGGTAAGGTAAGCAAGTAATCTGTTAGACACTTTATGTAATATAGGTAATCTGGAATGCTAAGTGATAAGAAATCTTGATAAAGTTCTGCAGGTATCCTGCCGAATGTGCTAAATTGTACTTCAATATGGTTTCTGATGCACTTCTCTATGTCTTTGTGTAATTTAATCTAATGTAACAACATGCACAATATTTTTGATAGCTTTGTAGTGGTTAGCGTATTGCCTGTTTTTATAATTTAATTTTAGTGAACTATTCCAGTTTTCCCTCTTCTCTGTACCACCCAAGCAAAAGCACTTTGTTTAGTGAGTATTGTACCTAGTTATCAAGATACAAAATAAATATTTAAAGTATTCCACCAGCAGTCTGTTCTGCAGTAGCTATTTCTCAAGCGCTAGCAGGAAAATTAAGTTGCATACTTATCCACTGGGGAAGTAAATATATATTAAGTGTCATGAATATGAAAAGTACTGAGTGCAAAAATGTAGTCAACCTGGGATTCTTGACATACAGAGGTCTCAGCACTGATTATATTAAGTACAAGGTACAGTGGTGAAGCAGCTGCTGTAGAAGGTAGTTAGGGAATGTTTGCCTCTCTAAGAAAAATATGACTTTGAATTCAGTTGTATTCAAACTCATGCTGTTACTACAGAACTATCCACTGGAGTAAGTCTGCATAAGTCAAAACAGGTTCCCCCAATGATGTACTTCATGCTGCTAACAAAACATCTGTGCTCTCTGAATCAATAAAATAAGCCTTAGTCCATCAGAAACACATTTTAACAGAGAAAACCAGCTTCCAGGCAGCCTTTTAATTTAATCTCTATGTATAACTGCCAGCATAACCCTCCATTCTCACCCTTGGTGTTCATCAAAGCACTAATCACTTCTAAACAACCCAAAAGAACAACTTCACCACAGTGGCAACACCTGTGACCACAACTAAATGTGTATCAGACTAATAGAGAAAGTATCACTTTAGCCAGTAACATGACACTATACTCAATATCTACTGTAACACAGCATGGTGGCTTTACCTTTACACTGCTTAGGTAAGGTAGAAAGGGGGAAAATAAAATGTTAGCATAGGCATACTACAGACCACTGGATACTAGAGGTTGGTTCCTTCAGTAAAAGATACCCACAGGCAAGATAAATTACTTTTAGATATGCATGTGTTCCTGTATAAGGGTCAAAAGAAAGACATTAGATGTTGTTGGAAAAGGGATCTAGAGAGGTCTGGAACATGTCTGTGTGAAGGAAAGATGAACTGAAGCCTGTGCATTTTGCTTTAAGTTAGGAGTCTACATGGAGGGACCGAAACAGCTGGTGGAAGTCTTAGTAAAAGAGGCATTGACTGTTTGGAACAAAATATTCCTGGTAAAAGATTTTATTCTGATGCAGGGAAATGTATTTAGATTTAAAAGCACCTGTGCTGTTGCTTGCTGACACTTGTTCTGAGTACTACAGTTTGAGCAGCTAGAATGATTGAACTATTTGCTTTACGTCACTTGTTGCTTCTTTATCCCATTTTATTTTGTAACAAACTTTTCCAATTAGTTTTTGATGGAATAATAAAATTACTCAAATTTAAAAAATGTGAGTTGTCTGCTGTTTGAAATACCACACTATATACATATGTAGCATCTCCTTGTAAATAATACAACATGCATTATAGAGAAAATTGTTCTTCTAAAACAGATGGAAGCTGGCCCATAGGTTTTAATCAGTATGGAGCATCAAAGATGCAAAAAACATTAACAGGCATAAAAAACTGCAGATCTGGAAGTTACTTTGCTTACTACAGCAGCTATATACCAATGATCTACTCTAAAACGTTCATCAAACTGCTGTGTAATCCAGATATTGTTACTGACTAATGTCTGAGGAACACTTGTGCACGTAACATGAAATGGGCCAGAAAAGACAGGAACACTCATGCATGTAACATAAAATGGGCCAGATAAGAGAGGAACACTCATGCACGTAACATAAAATAGTCCAGATAAGAGAGGAGCACTCATTCATGTAACATAAAATGGGCCAGATAAGACAGGAACACTTATGCACATAACATAAAATGGGCCAGATAAGAGAGGAACACTCATGCAAGTAACATAAAATGGGCCAGATAAGAGAGGGGCACTCATTCATGTAACATAAAATGGTCCAGAAAAGACAGGAACGCTCATGAACGTAACATAAAATGGGCCAAATAAGACTTACAAATCAAAACAAACCTTCTGCTTTACTTGATGCCGTGCAGTCAAGCAATACAGCTAACAAAAAAGTGTTTGCATTCATACTACACATTTACAATAGACAAATCTCACATACAAAGTGATGTGCCTGTGCAATAATGACACCTTTGTGTTATCTAAGTATGAATGATAGTTGAATGAAGAGAAGGATCTCAGAGTTTGTAGATGGAAGGAGAAGTTATGCATGTATGAGGTATAGACTGGTGCAACAGAATGTGCCATATGGGGCATAGTAGGAGAAAGATAGTATGATGTATCTCAGTTTACATGATACAGTTGGAAGACAGGCAATGACATTTGGCTGATGAAATGAGATGGACCTTTAATTGAGGTCTACATACTGGGTAAAATGAATTGTCTTTTATTTGTGGGGCAGTATGGGGACCTACTGTAGGGAAGTAGTGATCTGAAACATGGAGTTTAATTTTGGGGCCGTATGGTTGTGGGTTCTGAGGCTGTAAGAGGAGGATTGCATAATCATTTTGGATGTAGGGTTCTGATTGACCAGGAGTTTGAATATTTGGGATCCTAGGAGAAGGTCAGCCTGGGAGACATTTTTTTTCAGTGTTATACCGTGATGTTCATTTTACTAGACTGGGTAATAAAGCTACACATTTTATTGGTTGTTATTTGAATGTGTGTGGAGTTTATTTCTGATGCTGAGACTATGAGAAGGAGGCCACATTTCAATTTGGGGGAGTAGAAATGCATTTGCCTGACTGTTATGAATGTTTTAGTAGGAAAGAAGGGAAATTGTATTGGTCCAAAAATAGGACAGAGTTAATTGCTCTTTTTGTGTAGTCGAGTTGGAAGGAAAAGCTAAGGGATGGGGTCAAGCCAAATGCCAAGATATTAAAAAGAAGTAGTGTAGTCATCAATATGCAGAGGTTTTTTTTTTAAGATCATAGTTTTTGGTTTTATTGGAGAAGGAAGGAAGTTTTTTGGAGACTGTGTGGATTAGGGCTAAAAATTTGTTAGCAGGTCTGTCTGGAGGTTGGGTACTGATTTGTCTGTGTGAAATTGTACCATGTCATCTGCATGAAGAAGGAGGGGGAGATGAGATACGTTAATGAGAATTTTATTTATTTATAAATTTAGAGAATAGTTCAGGAGCAAGTATCGAACCATGGGGTATTCCCTTTTGAAGGCTGACCATTTGGGAAATTATAAAACAAAATTCAAGGTGCATCCACAGGACAAACCATGGCTAACTGTATTGAAATTCAGAAAAAAAACAGTCACAAAGAAGTCCCCAAAAAGTTCAATTGTAACAGCGATATAAAAACAAATATTATTTATTGTGTCAACACGGTAAGCGCTTTCACCATATAGGCTTCGTCAGGCCACGATTACAAACAAAAGCATTGCAGTTTATACAATGCATCACTTAACTAATTGAATGACATCATTTCCTTCCATCAATTAAATACACTGAACACAGTATTTGGACTAACAACAACCACAAAAGCAGATACCTATTAACAAACTTTACAAATGAGAAAACTTGTACTACAAAAATTAATAAAATAAAAATGTATGCTATTAATATTAAACAAAGTACTAAAAACTAAAAAATACTCCACAAAAGGTAAATGCGCTATGATTATCTAGGTGTCTTAAACCTCCTGTTATATAGTATAGGCTTCAAAGGTATTTTTTCATTAAGTCCTGGAGCTTTATCAGCCCTGAGCCTAATAATCCATTTTATTTCACAAAGTTCGGTATAGTTTCTGCTATCTCCACCACGTATACCTGGAGCAATAACCTGCAATACTAAAAACATAAATTTATGTGTGGAATCAATGGAGCGGATGTGCCTAGCCAGTGTATTATGCTCACTGGCCGTACGTATACAATACAAATGTTCCCTGATCCTTTCCCTGTATTTTCTATTCGTTTTCCCTACATAGAATGCACAACAAGATGTGCACCTAGCTAGGTAAACAACGTTCTCAGTTTGACAATCTGCCCTGACATGTAGGTAGTAAATATGACTGGAAATAGGATGAGCGAAAGTGTTTCTGATATCTATAAAATCACATTGATTACATTTTAAACATGGTTTCGTACCTTGGTCAGATTCATTATAGAGGCCCTTTTCAACTAAATGTGGATAACAAAAGATTTGTTTAAGATTCTTCCTGTTTTTAAAGATGAACTTGGGTTCATTTCCTACTATCGCCTTGACCGTATTGTCTAATAACAAAACATCCCAGTGTTTCCGAACTATATCCATTAAAGCATGGGTATCTGAGGTGTAAAACATAGGTACCTTAATTGTCTGAAGGTCATCCCTTCCTGAACTCTCCACTAAAGATTGTATATTTAAATCAGAGAAATAAGGACTAGCTCTGGTGGACCTAATCAAATTGGTTTCATCAGTAGCTTTATCTATTTCCTGTGAGTTATAGCCTCTTGCTATTAGTCTCTCTCTAAGATCTAATAGTTCCTGTTTGTACCCATCTTCTGTCGGATTTAATCTAGATGCCTAGTAAGTTGACCGGGTATAGTATAAGACAGTTCGATAGAGGGTACTTGAAGTTCTGCCATGTCTCCTTGGAAGTGCAAAAACAAAATAAATAACACCAACAAAATCAGAATGTACCACCAAGGAGCAAACAGTCTATATATAACATTTTTTGAGACCATCAGTAGCCCCCACATACGTTATACATTTTAAAACATACAGATGGATACTTATAACTGCAATGAATAACTCTTTGCAGAAGACAATATATACCTAAACTATGTGGGGGGCAGTGCCCTCCCCAATGCAGGGGGCTGTGCCCCCCCCCCAACTATATATACAAACTCCAGGATCACACTACAGTGGGGAAAAGGGCATATAACTTTTACTTTAATGTGTCAGTGTTATGAGTTTCAGTCAAATGAGTTTTCAGTGTTTTGAACTTTTGATGTTCTGGTCTCAGTCAAATGAATTACAGTCATATGAAATTTTGATCATGCGTAGTAGACCCCTTTTCATGACAGCATTTGATGTGTCTCCTTTCATTCCATCTATCTCCCCAGCCCCCCACCCATTCTATATACCTATTACTCATGGACTTTTCTAGCTCTTTGCCTGGTTTTATCCATCCCATCTTTCTTCTCTCCCACCCACTCTGCCTCTGTTTGCCTTCTTTTTCTCTTCTCTTCCCTTACCTTTTGGGTGTTCAGTATATGGTACTTCACTTTCCTTGTTTTCACCATAAAAAGAGCAATCCATATTCTCATAAGAGTCAGCATCTGACAACAGAGAGAGAGAGAGAGAGTGATTGTTAGCAATAACTCATATCAAAATATCACAATCATGTAAGGTCATCTATGACATGTCTGGGTTTTATTAGCTAACATTATATATCTACTCAGCATGCACCATAAAGGGGCTGTTTGGTGTCGATTCAAATGAAACATGACAATAAAATGATTAATTTAATGAATATTTCTACTAACATGTTAAAGTGGATAGAAGAAATGATAATGTTGCAGTACTTGTTAACATATTCTTTGTTAGACACAGCCTTATTAGCATACATCTTGATCAAATGCATAAACAGTTCAGCTTCTACCTGAAGACTGACACTTTACAAAATTAGAGAAATGCCTTTGCTCAATCCAGAACATATACTACCTGTTGACTTTCTAAAGGTTCTGTAAAAATGGCAGTAGGAACATATGTACTGAAAATTAAGTTATAAGCCCAGGTGAATTTCAGCACAGCCTCATAACGTAATGCCTACTGATACATCTTGCCTTATATTTTCAACAGCTTTCTCATAGCCTACCTCGTAGACAAGTACAGAAGAGTAAAGGTATATTGTAAATATGGAACAAAAATATTTTAAACATTTAGAAATTTAGCTGGAAAATAATAGGGTAAATAAGCGTTAGAAAATTTTCTTAATATAATATAGGCATCTATCAGATGAACATGCATCTAATTTTAAACATAAGCAACTTATAAAATAACAGGACAAATTAAAAGAAATACAAGATTATAACACCCCCAGACTTGAATGCATTTTTCCTAACTTATATACAATGTTTCCTAGTCAGGTTATGCATAATTTACATGATGTATTTAGTCTTCTGTTTCATATAGGTGACATACTCCTCCAATCAACCACTATTGTAAGAGATCCAGGCATTCTTGTTTTGAATATCAAGTCTCCACAGTAGTTCAGAAAGCCTTCTAGCTGGTTCATCTTATTTTAAAGAAATCTCCTCTAGATCCAAATATGTCAGAATTTCCCTTTACTTGTATCTCATCAGATCTGTTACTGAATATAATGCCACTTTTGGCATATATCTGTCTAAACCTATTACTCAACTTGGAAGACCTTAGAGCTTCCTAACTAAAAAGATCAGTGGCCTCATAAATCTTAGTTATTAGGACTGCCAGCTCTCTCTATAATTAGTTTCTTATATACTTCTGCATGGGGATCTGTGTCAAGCCTTTTGTGTCATAAAAGATCCAACCTTTTTTTGACCTCCTGTTCCTTTACAGAACAAATTGTTCCTCCTACCCAGTTAAAGGATTTAAACTTCATCAACAGATAAATAAGACATGATAGCTTTATATTCCAATATATCCTCCCACTCTATGGAATAAACTTCCATTACATGTTAAGCAAAGTAGTACCCTTGTCACCTTCATGGAAAACCTAGATTATTGGATGGGTAGCCTCAAATTCTCCTTATATTGCCCTACTTGAGGATGGAGGGAATTTTTGAAAATGGGTGATTGGCTAGGCCTGTAATGGTCTGCCAACTGATTGCCCAGTATTTACTTATGAATCTATAATGATTTTGTAAAATGCTTTATAGTAAAACACTAAAAGGTTGAACTGAGCTGTGTTTTGGTTAAAAGGAATAAAATTCTACCTGTCTGGCAATATTCTATAACTCTGTTTTAAAACAAAACAAAGATGCAGGGTTATGTGATTATTGCAGACCAGTATATTTATTGCATGCTGAGCATAAATTATGCCCATTTTACCTAAAAGAAGTAATAAGTATAAACCTAATTTGAAACACAAAGATCAGTTGGGTTTATTCCAAATAAACAAACTCAGAACAGTATCAAAGTAATATTCACAACAATGCTGTCTTATTTTCTCCCAAATTGAGTGATATTATGCTGAATATAAATATAACATTTTAGTAATAAGTTTATTTAACAACTAACAACTACAGTAAGAAATAATAATTATGTACGAGTAATCTGGCCAGGACACCAAAGAAATTTCCCTATTATTTTTCAGTATAGGTTGTGACCTCTTTCTCATCCACCTGAGTTACTAGATGAGACCACAGTTTAACATCCTAGCTGAAGGAGGGAACGTCAGGAGTGCAGCATCCATCGTGCACTATTTTGGCAGGAGTAGAACATGAATTCAAGCTACAGAAGTGGGATTAGAACCCACAGCCTTCTAATCCTGCCAGCATCCAAGGTGAGTGTACTTCCTGCTGAACCACTGACTGTGCATATTGTAAACAATTTTGTGGTTAAGGCTTCCAGTTGCACTTTCTGCCTTGTCAAAGATAATAGCTTCTTTCTGACAACATTCTTATCATTAAAAGGAGTGCTACACATACATAGAAATGTGCTTATTTTAGACAGTTTTATGGTGTTGCAATACATTGTGTTTTTAGCCATTGTATGTCAATGTGCCTCAGAATAATCTGCCTTGTCTAGTCATATAGAATACTAATACATTGTTTTATTTTGTACCACTGTTGCATCTCTAAACTCAAAATGTCCTATGGGTGATTCTAAACCTGAAAGGAAGCAAGACTTTTGGAAAATGTATTGCTAAGAAAAATGTGTTATGTAGAGGGAAACTTCCAATTGCAGTGGCTGCCTACCACAGACAGATTACAGACAGTCAAATTTGACCTTTGTGGTTATTCTACAGGCATAAATCACGTTAGTACAGCATTATACATATCGGTCATTAATCTGGAGGGGATTTATGTCAATGAAGTTATTCAAAGTACATCCATACCATCATCCGATTCTTCTTTCTCCATGTGAGGCTGCAGTTCTGTGTTTTTCTCAGAGGCATTAAAAGATTCATCAATGTCTTCATATGATGGGGAATCTGAAGAAGCAAAGCTATATCAGTCATTTTTTGCCCATTGTATGCATTTTGTGAAGAGTATTTCACATATAAAACATTAGTAACAAAATGTTTAAAGTTAGTATGATATCTAGGTAATACAAATTAGAATGGCCATAGTTACTGATTGTAATTCACCAGGTTTTAAAGTAATTGTGTCAGCAGAGTTCATAAACTAAGCACAATCAGAAACTAACAGATTATCTGTAATAATAAACCAACAGACTCTGGGTGGTCAGACCTTAAGGGAAAGTTACTAATAATGTTAGTTTACTAAATACAGCAGCTGCCGCACTGGTGAAGACATATTCTAATCAATAACAACAGCCAGATTCTCACTGTGACTGATCATATTCTAATCAATAACAATAATGATATACCCACAATAGATGATTATATTCTAATCTATCCAGAACATCCTTTACTCTTGCTGTCTGTGGGCGATCCTTCTGTAAGCTTGCTGGAATTTTCAACCTGAATCCATCATGTTGGAAGATAACATTGTCTCATTCAAGAAGTCACTTCATTCCCACACGTATGCAATCATGAGTTATTGTCTGCTATATTTTTATAACTGAATGGGTAAATATCTTATATAGAGTATGTTAGAAATTGTTCTGGAGCTTTTCTCCCCGGGCCTTCGCTGAAAACGGACATCTCTGTACAGTTGGTCCTTCCTGGTAAACAAATGTAAAATAAATAAATTAAATAAATAAAACATATGTACTTTCTTCAGAGATACTGGTTAATAGATGTTCTGCCTCTATGAGCTACGCCACCTTCTCCTGCTCTGTATTCTTTTAATCCACTCTTATTACCATTGTGCATCCATACCTCTTATCTTCAGAGCATATTAATTTCTCACCCACTTCTTCCCCATACACTCTACCTTTTCTACATAGGAGGTGAGGAGTACCACAGTTTTACATAAGGTTCTTGACTATCTATGTGGATGTTTTATTTACTTTATATTAAACCATGCTATAGTGTGTGTATATCATGCCTATGCTATTGCAAACAAACTCTCCTGATTGTATCACTCTGCATTTGTTTGGGACTTTTATTAGCATATGTCTTTTCACTAAATAGTAAGTTTTAGACTTACATTTTTCTTCCATGTGTAATGTATTTTGTACATTTGTTTTTTTTTTTGCATTACAGCCATTTCTTCAATGTATTTCATAATTTATTGTTATGTTTTTGATGTACGTATCTTGTTTGGCCATGTTGGTCTGGGTTGTGGCTGAAAAGTCCACTTACCGGGTTAACAAACGTCAACTGAATAAATAACAAAAGCCACTTACCCACTATGAGTAATTATATTCTAATCAGTTACAAAAGTCACATTCCCACTATAGCTAATTATCTGTAATCAATAAAAAACACCTTCACATTTCATGTGGCTGAGCTCTTGCCCCATACATCACTAAAGATAGCCCACTATATGACAGTCACTTAAGGGTGTAGTTCACCCGTTTGTACAAAATGGAGCTGTGAGTATCAAGTCCCACTCTCACCACCACATCCTTCCATATACTAACAAGGAAAAAAATGACCACAGGCACAGTACAAAACTTGCCATTGAGATGAGACAAAACCTGAAAGAGTCACTCACTCAATACCATGAGAAAATTAAACTCCCAATCACAGGTAGAGACCAAAATATTTAGGAGTGTTTCTTCCTGTCTGCTGCAGCACAGAAATAATCCCTGCAGAAGGTAGTCAGCCTAACATGTTTCAGTCAGTTCACAGTCATCTGTTCTGTTTGACCTCAGGTTGGAATGGTTTAAATAAAACATTACAAGAAGAATTATTTAATCCATACTTGAAGAAACAGCTTACTGCAAACGGATGTGGATGTACCACCAGTACCAAATGTCTTCTAATTATGTTCCGTGGTAAAGTATGCCATTTCATTTGAGAGATGTAAACTAACTATTGCTGAATGAAAATTAAAAAAAGTAAAGCTCCCTTGTGTTTACCCAGAAAAATACTGTGGACCCAAGAAGGACAAGAGTCCAGACATGATTGTCACTCTGATTAGTGGTACACCCAATAAAAGAATAAGCTAGGGAGAGATGCTGGTTCTGTATCCTAGAAAGAGGGAGTACATGCTTTCCTGTTCTAGGTGTGCCCCTGAGGTAAAACCTATAGGTATATTTCATATCCACAAGAACTTAGTGTAAGTCCTCCTAAAGAGGACTTTAACCCTAGCTGAGCATAGTGGGTATACAGAATTCAGTAGTGCTGCTAGCAGCAGGATGGTCAAAGATTTCAGCAAAAAAAGTATCCTAGAAGGGCAACTGTCATCCTCCCTTAACCATATTACAAAAGTAGGTACAATGTCTGAGTGCACAAGTGTCCCCACACCATCTTACACTGAATAATAACAGCTGACATTAAATCTGTTATGACCAAATGTGATAATGCTGGGAAAAAGCATCATCCATGCAAAACATCCAGTTGTCATAACTCTGTGTAAACAATCTCACAACAAAGTCAAAGTTCTATTTACAATTAGCAAAACTGAATATTTTCTTATCTAGCAAACTAAATACAAGCATAATCTGTAACTGTTCTGGCATAATGTGTCTCAAGCCAAGTAAAGTAGTCACAACCTAACCCACTACCTAATGCCACTACTTATGGAATAGCCAGTAAATTCAGTGACTACTTAGAATTTTTACATATCAAAATCCTCTCTCTTGTCAGATCCCACAATATGCTTGGTCCTTCAAAAAAAGGCTGTCATATTCTCTCCCCTTCTTATTCTTCAGTCATATCATCCCTGATGTAGAACTTACTCACAAAAATACAATTGCTTACCCTATTTTAGATAAGTTTCACTTGAACACCTGATTCATATACAAAAACTCACTCATATGTGCGCGCACACACATATGCACACACACACACATTATGCTTGTAATTTGCTTACTTTTCAGTACAGCCAGATTGTTTGCTTCCTCTTTTTTCAGAAAAATTTTTTATCAAATACCTTGTTGGCTTTCTTGCCTGTGTTATGAAGAAATGTAGGACACTGAACATCTGTTGGCTTGTCCTTGAGGAAATCCTAAATCAATTACAGCGCAAACTTTTGAATTCGGGATTTACATTTCTCTGACAGTTTTTTGCATCCTTAAAGTGGTCAGTCATTTGAAGGTTGTCAGGTTGAGCTATAAACCTAAAGAAATGTCTTCCCAAATAATGGAAAAATTGAGTTTATTACACTACCTCAATGAAAATACATTTTCCTCCACAGGACTGGCCCAATGGCTCATCTATATTCACCCAATTGGTCCATTCATTCTGTGGGGCAACAGACGAGCATCCCTAGACTAGGTAATAGCCTATGGCCTCTTTGCTCCTGCCTGGGTAGCATAATTAGCTAATTTCTTTCCCAGCAAGAAGAATTAGGTTATAGGGAGCAGGCCAGCTTGTTGGTCTTGTGGGGTAGCTCCCTTTCCCTTGTAGAGTACCTCTGTCTTGTGGCAGCTCTCTGTGCTCCACTGAGTGCTGCTGTTGCAGGGATCATTCCCCTGCATGTTCACTTAGCTATGTTCATATTCACAATGGCAGTGCTTGCTTACGGGCTTGTGCTCCAACTAAGTGTCACCTAAGTGACAAGCCACAGATATCCACCCTTCCAACAGCATACGTGAGCTGGCAGTGGCCACTCAATCCCATCCTCTCTGGTCAGCTCTATCAGGTGCCCAAGCTGCTAATGAAACTCAGGGTTGCCTGGGATGGCTTTATTCCTCTACACTACAAGAGATGGCTTGAAAAAAAGAAGTTATGTCTTACCACAACATTCCATCTGTGTTATAGATCTTTATTCATTCATTATTGTTAGGACTTTGGTTCCATCCTCGGAACTGACACGGCCATTACCAAGCTCGCTCCAGCCAAAAACTCTCAGCTAAGACCTACCAGCAATGCCCCTCATAGTCTCTTCAGATTGAGTTTGCCCGCCATTATAGTATAGAAGTATTAATAGTGATAGTAGGAGGCTCTGTCTGATCAGATACCTTAACTAATAAGGAAATCCTAAAGTCCACCAGGAGTCCAGGCAGGGGGAAGGAGGGCAGGAAGTAATGAATGAATAAAGATCTACAACACAGATGGAACATTATGGTAAGACATAACTTCTTTATCTGATGATATAAATCTTTATTCATTCCTTACTGTTAGGACCGAGTTCCCAGCTACATGAGTCCTGAGTGGCCCTAAGGAAGGACATTCCTGAGCACCATAGAACCAAAAGATGCTCATCCCCTGGAGGCCAAATCCAATTTGTAAGGAGTGATAAAGGTATGAGGTCTTGCCCAAGTGGCTGCTGCACAGATATCATTCCTAGAGGCTCTGGAATGAAAAGCCACTGAAGTTGCCATCGGTCTAGTAGAGTGACCCTTTATTCTGGAAGGTAAGGACACTTGTTCTGATTGTAGATGAAAGTAATGGCATGTCTGAGCCAAGAATATAGTCATTTTGGAAACAGGCCTACCCATTCTGGGTCCTGCAAAGGCCACAAACAACTGAAATGTTTTTCTGAAAGATTTAGTTTTGTCCAAGTAGAAACGAAGTTGCCTATGAACATCGAGGGTATGCAGAAGGTATTCCCCTCTAGTTGAATGGTGAGGAAAGAGAACCAATAGGTCAACAGATTGATTAATGGAAAATCTAGAAATGACCTTGGGCAAAAAGGAGGGGTCAGTACGTAGGGACACTCTTTCCCTATGAAAAATCAAGTAAGGTCTCTTGATACTCAAGGCCTGCAACTCAGATACTCTTCTCACTGAGGTAAGGGCTACAAGAAGCAGAGTTTTCCAAGACAAAAAAAATTTATATCACAGGAATTAGAAGGCTCAAAGGGAGGACTTGTTAATGACTGAAGCAGCAAAGTCAAGTCCCATGGCTCTATAGGAGGCTTGACCGGAGGTTTAATATGTAATACCCCTTTCATGAAGATTTTGCACAGTCGGTGTGACATAACAGATGAATTGTTAATTCCATTGTGAAAGTTTGCAATAGCTGCTAAATGCGCTGTAATTGTCAGTGCTGAAGCTCCTGCACAGGGTAGTGAGGTATTGTATGATCTTCTGAATAGGCATGGAAAAGGGGTCTATGTTATGTTCTTTGGCCCATCTAGAGAACCTAGTCCACTTACTGGAATACATTTTTCTGGTGGAAGGTTTGTGCGAAGCCAGAAGGATCTCGCGAACGGTAGCCTGGCAATCATCGGAAGTGGAGAAACCAAGCTGTGAGCTTGAGGCTGTGGAGATTGGGGTGAATCAGTCTCTGAAGATGAGATAGCAGACCTTGGGATTGATCCAGGATCCACGGGCTGTGAATCAGGTGAGGCCATAGGAAAGGGAACCAGACTTGACGGGGCCAATAAGGGGTAATGAGGATCATTCTGCTTCTCAACCTTTTAGCTTTCTGAAGGAATTTCGGGATGAGGGGAAACGAGAGAAAGGCATACAGTAGACCCGGGGGCCAATTGTGCGTCTGAGCATCCTTCGGTGACTCCCCCTGAGGGGGGAGCAGGGCAAAATAGCTTCTGCATTTGTTGTTTAGGGGAGAAGCAAACAGGTCGCAGCAAGGCCTGCCCCAACAGTGGAACATGTGATACACTATTATAGGATTGAGGGACCACTCGTGAGGCATCAAAATGTTCCTGCTCAGATCATCCGCAATAAGATTGGAACTCCCTGGAATGTGCATTGCTATAAGAAAGTGGTTGGAAGCCATCGCCCAATGCCAAATTCTCATAGCTTCCCAACATAGGGGGTAAGACCTGGTTCCACCTTATTTGTTGATGTACCAGACGACTGACATGTTGTCCGACTGAATTGCAATGGACCCGGAAGGAAGAGATGTGTGGAACGCTTGCAACGTTAAAAGAACTGCCCTCAATTCCACGACATTTATGTGCAAATTTGCCGCCATGGGGGACCAGGTGCCTTGCACTGTCTTTCCCTGGAAATGCCCCCCCCCCAACAGGGGTGGTCACCGTGGCCCTGGGCTGGGGAAGACAGAACGGTCAACATCAAAACATTTGTTTCTTGCAAAAATTTGTAAGGCATATCATATGATCAAGTGGGTGAGTTAAAATCGACCATTGTGATGAAGGAGCCACTGCAATAGTCTCATGTGCAACCTCGCCAGTGGTACCAAGGTAATGGTTGCTGCCATAGAGCTCAATAATTGCAGTACAAGGTGTGCTGGCACAAAAGTCTGCAGGAGGAGGACTTGAATCTGGTTTCTTATTTTTGAAAGCCTGTGAGGAGGGAGGAAAGCTTGACAGGATGTTGTATCGAAGATCGCTCCAATGAATTCCAGTGCTCTTGCTGGAGACGTGTGATTTGCCCATGTTGATCGTGATACCTAGGCGAAGAGCAAGGCCTTAGTGTAAGAGAGACTAGAATGAGAAGATTCCTGGTCGTGGCAGTAAGGAGCCAATCGTCTAGATATGGAAACACATGGAATCCTTGTAGTCAGAGATGAGCTACAATGACTGCCATGCATTTGGTGAACACTCTGGGGGCTGTCCAGAGACCAAAGGGCAGTACCCTGAACTGATAATGACTGGCTCCCAGATGGAAGGGGAGAAAACTCCTGGAGCGTTTGTCCATCTTTATGTGGTAATAAGCTTCCTGGAGGTCTATAGAGCTCATCCAGTTGTTCTTCCCAGAAAGGGGAGAATGGACTGTACCGTGACCATCCAGAATTTTTGATGAATTTGTTTAGTAAACTGAGATCCAGGATTGGTCTCTAGTCCCCTGTCTTTTTTGGCACTAAAAAGAACCTCGAGTAAAAGTCAGATCCTCTTTGGTTTGTTGGGACTGGTTGGATGACTCTTTTTCTTAGCAGCTTTTCGATTTCTAAGGCTGCAACCTCCCTCTGACTGGGTGGGACATCGGGGATTCATTTTATGGGTCTGGGAGTGAGGTCAAAAGGGATACACTAGCCTCTGGATATTATCCTCTGCACTCACGCATCCATTGTTATGAGTTGCCAGGCCTGTAGGTGCAGGGAAAATCAACCCCCAACTGCTTCCAGAGGAAAGCAATCAGGCCACTGTTCAGGAGTGCTGCAAGGGTCTGCCAGAAAAGGAATCTCTAGTACCGTGGTTACGCGGACTCCCTCTTCCCTGAAAGGGGCGTCTTCCAAATGAGTTGCCCCCTCTACCCTGGGGGGGATTGCTCATCACGAGTGTCACAAAAAGATCCTTGGGACTTCTTGAACCACAATTTTCCTTCCCTCTGATTATTGGAGTAGGACCTCTGGGGGGGGGGGGGGACGTATGTCCACAGCAGACAAGGTCTTTCTGTCCTTCTCACTATGTGAAAGTGTGTCTCTTACTTTGGGACCAAAAAGGGAAGGTTCGTCAACAGGCACGTTGACAAAGGAAGATTTAAAGGGGTCCTTGAAGTCACACAAATGCATCCAAGCATGCTATCTCATAACGATGCCCGATGCTGCTGCTCGAGCTGCCCCCTCGGTAGTGTGAGAAATTAAGCGCATCGAGGAGTTCGAGATTGCTTCCAAGGTAGCTAGCTGAGAGGCAACAGTATCACACACCTCCTTAGGCAGTACCTCGGCCAAAGAGGCAGACATTTCTGAAATTAGGTTTCTTTGGACGCGAGTAAAGTGTGCCAGGTTATTCAGAGACCAGATGGCAACAGTCTCTGAAGCGTAAATCCACTTCCCCAGTCTGTCCATAGCCCGAGACTCCCTGTTCGGAGGATGAACAGTGGAACTACCTTCCACCAGTTTCTTCTTGGTGGCCGCTGCCATGACCATGGAATTGACTACCAATTGTTTGGACCAATTGGGCTGGTCTTCTGGAGTGGACAGAATTTTATCTGGCCTCCGTGTGATGGGTTCTGTGTTGTCTGGGGCCTTCCAGGCACACTGCACAATAAGTCGAATGAGCTCATCTGCAGGTGGGGTCACCCTGGAAGTAGATGGCCGAGCACAGAAAGCCTGCAGGAACACTGATTCCTCTGAAGAAGGGTTGGAGGGCTTGCAGTCTCCCCTCTGCTTGAGGATCTCAAGAATGTCTTCAAATGAGACGTCTTCTGGGGGAGACCGTGGGGACCCTTCTCCCTCATCGTAATCTGTCTCTTCAGTGATGGATTCCTCAGGGGAATTGTAATTCCAATTGGAATTCCTCTTGCAAAGTTTCTTCCATTGTGGCTCCCCATGGGATCTTCTGAGGAGGACTCCGGAGAAAAGGTTCCCCTGGAGGGCAGGACTTGCGCTTCCCTTGCTTGAGTTTCCAGAGTAGGAGGGTGAGACAGCTGCAAGCTAGAGGGGGGTTCTGGTTCCAATGCCAATGGTGTTAACTGCGAGCCTGTTGAAGCAAGGACTCTCTCCATCACCTGGAAGGCAGGCCCACCTGAGGAGGGATGGGAGCCCAGAACCGAGAAGGACGACCTTGGAACCGGGGTCACACCCAACCCCGAGGAGCCTGCCACCAGGTGAGGATCTCTGAGAGGACCAGCAGCTGCCGGGAGAGTTGTGGCCGTAGACAGCGCCACAGAAAAAATCGGCACCGAACTAGGTCCCACGGTGCCGTCAGCCCAATCACTGCTCCGAGAGTGCCCCAGTTCCAAAGAAGCTGTGGTGCCAAGAGTAATCGATGCCGACAGGGAAGCCTCCTCTGTCAGTGCTGAGACATTATGTACCAGGATGGCTATCGGTACCAAAGTCTCCGAAACACGGGTGGAGGTCGGAGGAGGATAGATAGGAGAATACACCATGAAAGCTTCTACTCCAAAGGGGAGGGAAGACCTGGTCTGGGTGGTTAATCCTCTAGCTGCCAGAAGCTGGTCCACAACCCTCACTACATTCTGTTCAGAAAGACTCCTGGTGGATCTGAAAGATGCTGCCGATGGGGAGTCTGGTCTCTCAAGAAAGGGATTAAGTTAAGTTAATGGGTCATAAGAAGGAGAATACCTAGTTCTTGAAAGGTGCTCGATCTTCGGAATTGAAGGAGTCATTACCAGAGGAGCCATGTAAGACAGGGGCACCGTGGCTGGGGAAGGTGCCGATGCAGGTACAGTAGTTGGGGCCTGTGTCACAAACAAAGTCAGCACCATGGGAGATGGTGCAGAGGTCGGTAAAGTGGAAGGAGTCTGATTCAAAATCAAAGGCGGCACCGAGGGAGAAGACAGGGACCCTGGTGCCTAAGTTGTCTGTGCTGACGGCATGGGAGAAGCCCGGTGTCGACTCGGTTCAGAGGAGGACGAGGATGTTGGAACCAAAAGACTCCGTTTCTCCTTATGTCTTTTAACGTCTTTATGCTTAGGAGGTGGTGAGATCTTCATCCCAGAAAGAGCCTCCGCAAAGGGTGATTTTAGCATACCCTTAAGGATAAGTTTGTTCTTGTGTTCAACCAATGTACGGTTGCTGAAGCTAGAAGAGATGTCGCAAGAAACATTAAGGTGGTCAACGCCCAAACAGTAAGCACACCGGGCATGACACTCAGAATTGGGCAACTTACCCTCACACTTATCACATTGTTTAAAACCAAGCTTGGCCTTATCTGCCATAATACACAGTATAACCACACAACAAACTATATAACTAACAAGATGAAAGAAAGCACTTTTTTTGTACAGATAACAGGAAAGAGTACCAAAAATGGTACCAAGAAATACCAAACATAAGAGAAAGGCCTACTAAGACAGGGAGAGAGGGAGTAGTACCAACGATGGTACGAAAGAACTACCAAGGTAGTGGGTAGGGCTTAGTCAGGAAACAACAAAGTAAAGAAATAACTTTAGGCGACAAGAAAAAAACTGTCTTACAACACACTAGAGTCGAGAAAAAACACAAAAAGCTAACACTTAGCTGAGAGAAGGCTTGGCACGTCTGACAAGGAATGCGGCAAACAAGATCTGAAGAGACTATGTGAGGGGCATTGTGGGTAGGTCTTAGCTGAGAGTTTTTGGCTGGCGTGAGCTTGGTAACGGCCGTGTCGGTTCTGAGGATGGAATCGAAGTCCTAACAGTAAGGAATGAATAAAGATTTTCAACATCAGATTATGTATTTTCAAGTGAATTCTGATCAGAAGTGTAGCTAGGGTGTGGAAAAGGGAACAGCTTCCTTGAGCTCAAAGTGTTAGGGGGCTGATCCGACTGGTCTTAAGTGTAATGCCAGTATTCAGAAATGAATGCCGGTATTGTATTTAGTCTTGGAGCAGAAGAGCTTTAGAGCTCTGTGTGTGTGGCATAAACTGTAGCACGATAATAAAACAAAACAGTGCACAGGAAAATAAAAATAATTTTGCAGGTTTTCCATACTCAGCAGGAAAAATCAAAATATATTGATACTTCTATCACCATGCCAGTATAAAAGACCTAGTTAATGCATCAGGCCAAGGCATAGAGGACTTAGAATACATGAAACACATACTCATCTGCTTCCTCATCAAGGCTTTAATCACACATCTTCTCACTAACTCACAACTGCAGACTCCTTTTATTCTCTTAAATGTACACTTTACCAAATATGTGGTATTTTGGTACTTGAGGATCACTGCTATGATTGATTTGCCCTGTCTAGCATGTGCCAATATTCCCTCCAAGTTACATATAATGTAGAAAGAAATTAATGAAGCAACATGTATTACAGCAGCAGGGAATTAAATCCAAGCTGTTACCTTTGGTACTGCAGAGAATGTATCATAAACATTCTAATCTGATTACCATATGTAGCACTGTGAACTGCAAATTCCATTGTAACATATTCCTATAAAACAGGTGAGAAGCACTGAGAAATGTTTTTGCTTATATCCTTGTCCTGCAGCAAATCATGAATTTAGCAGCTAATTAGAATCAAGTTGTGATTGCTTTATAGTGTGTAACTGCTTACTTGTACAGTCTCAGCTGATTATTCCTTAATAGTTCCATTACTCTCCATCCTTCAGTGGCTGTCATACTGTAGTCCTGCTCTTTCTGGCTGTGACATCACTTTCTTCTCTGTGTTTTTGACTGCGTTTCCACCATGGTAATAACCATGAGGGCTAAATAAGGTTTGTGCATTAAATGCATGCACCAAGTTACCTTCATGTTTTTTTTTTTTTTTTTTTTTTTTTTACAGATTACCTATAATTTTCTTTCTTTCTTTTCTTCTTTCTCTTTCTTCTTGTTCTCCATGCCTTTCTTTCAAACTACGTGAAATGTCTTCTTCAAATGTATCTTTTGTCTTCTACAACCTACAAGAACAACCCTCAGAACAAGATGCATTTTTTTAACTGAGTAAAATCGTTTTTTCAGAACACAAATAGTAACACTATATCACAGCATATGAAGTGGCATAGCACGTAAGTTATTTTGACCCCTCCCCAGCCTGACCATCTAGCCCCTTCATTCCTTAATTGATTGAGACATTCCCCACTTGTAGATCATAGCCATATTACACAGCTGGGGTGAGAGTTTGACTTCTATGTGCTGCTCAAATTATTTTTTGTTATGTCCTAACCCCTACCTGCTATCCTGCCCTGCTCCACTCCTGACATTCAGTGACATCACTGTAGCTCTCCTCCATGAATGATCTGCGGTGTTGTGTCCCCCATTCTTATGGTGGGGCTGAAGCCTTTGGTCTCCACAGTGAGTTGCAGCCTTTGTCGGAAATCCCATTTTTTCCCCTCAGGGTAGAGTAGCTGGAAAAATGTCACCCCTCCCAGAGCTGACTCCACAGTTATCAGTTCTGCTAATCATAGTCAGAGCTCCATCTCTCTTCTCTGCACTATGGAGCTGGGTGGTAAGCCTTAAGGGCAAAAAAAATGCAAGGTTAATGTAAATTTATGGGTTGCTGGAAACCAGCAGTAGGAAAAGGGAAATTAGTTATTTACTTATTAAATCTGTAAAGCCACAAGTGATTTTCCTCATGATAGAAAAAAAAAACACTAGCTGCTTAACTCACAGTCACACATTAGGCAAATGGAAACTAATAGAATCATACCCAATACTACTGTATAAGACACACTGGTAGTCCTAGTCTAAGTTCTGTGAACTGTATTATGATGCAATGCTCTATGTAAACAAAAGATCATTAATATCTACATTTAGGGCTCAGAAAGTTGAGACCACTAGGCCTAAATTTGAATTTCACTGCCCCTCCCCCCATTTGCACTTTGTGAAATTAAATAAATCACTCAGCTGTCTTATGCAACCAAGTCACAAGCTTTGTCTTTAGTATGTATTTTCTGGTTAAAGTTCCTCTTTCTAACTAAAACACTGCAGAGAAGGAAATTAACTCTTGGAGCTGAAATGATGCTACAATAACATGTTAAATAACTGGAAGCAAGCATTATTTACATTTAACATAGTGAATGAGATAAAAAAATCAGTTAAAGGATAAATAAAGCCAGCCCTTCTGTGCAGGTAGAGGTAAGCAGACTTCAGAGACACAACATCACAATGTTATACTTTCTGAAGCTTAAGGTAGAAATGTTACCAATACATTTTTTGAGTTGAAGAAATATCTTACATGTCTTACAAAAATGATCTGTCATTATGAGTCATTATTTAAAATTCAGCCAACCAAGCAATCTGCTGAAGCTGTTTGAGCAACGCAAACCATGTTGTTGAATTATGCTACACTGATATCAGGTAAGCATACCCATAGTTGGCAGTTTGCTTCCTGCTTTTTATGGACTGGATTCCAAAAAAATTACCCTCCAAGCATTTATGTGATACCTCATTCTGAAAGAAAGGCTCCTGGATTTATCTTGCCACATATTAAATTAGGGAACTCAGTGACCTAGGTCCAGTTTCAAAATATGAAGACTCGGTCTTGCTACACTGCACTGCTTTGAAATTTTACATTGGCATAGAATGCTAACTTAAAGTTTCTAAGTAGTGGTGTTGCCCAGTATAGACAACTGGCTGTTGTGGCATAAAAACAGTTTGACCAGTAGGCCAGCCATGGTACTGCAGGCATTACATAATGCAAAACCTAAAAGTCTGCACTAACAATTCTGACACAGAGATGGAGCTGTTCTGTGGGGAAGTGCTCTTTTATGGGGATGGGCAAGGATCACACATACATGCATGGCAGTGAGTTTTGTGACCTCTACCTGTTTTACACTGGGGATGACACAAATCATGAGGCCATAACAGTACTTGCATAATAAACATTTCCATTTTGTGTATGCAGTGTTATAGCTAACATAACAGACGGAGCTACAAAGTAGGACTCATTTGGGGATCATCATCAAGTGTTCTGGATGCTAATGCGGAAGTGGACTACACCTTGTGTTGTTGTTGTATGTTGTATCTTTCAGCTTTTCCCGGTTAGGGGTTGCCACAGCGGAACTCCAGTCCGCTAATGATTGGCAGTAGATTTTTATGTACCGAGTTGCCAGCCCTGACGTACAACCTTCAATGAAGGTACGCCCATTCACGCATGTCTCCACACAGAAGACGCTTTAGCTGAGAATCGAACAGGACAATGTCTTACTGTGAGGCGACAACGCTACCGCATCACCTAAACCTTGTTAAAGTAATGGAATTCAGTGACATAAAAGAAAATATATTTGTTAATTGGGGTGGAACACTGATCCACCTGGACTCATTTTGGACTCATCCGAACATAAAATGTTTCTGAATCCAAGTATTTATGCTGCAGCATTCTTTGTACAGAAATGAGATTCTAGCATAGCATTTAGTCTCCTTTGTAGATGCTGCCCCCATTATTCTGTTATACCAGGAGGCCGAGAGGAAAACTGTGTTTTGGGATAGCATTGTAGGATGGTGAAGGCCCACTGCAGTGCCACCCCCATATTTTATAGCATCCTGCAGCTTATAGATAATTTGACTGAGGAGGTCTGTCTTCAAGCAGTAATATACATAACTCTAGGTAGCTTCATTCTCTTAGCTTGCAGTTGCAAATGTAGCTTTGTACCACACAACAAATGCATTACAGTATGCATAAATTAGGCTAGGACTAACTGCTCTATAGCAGGCTGCATTTTGCATGCTTCAGTGTATCATGCATGGCTACACAACATATCCATCTGTGTGAGATAAGTAGCTGTTATACTACTGAAAAGCACACTCTCCTGTATACCTACAACAATAACTATCAGTACTACATTCGTCCTTCAATAAAATGTTTCCAGGTGAGTAAAAATGAAACAGGATGGGAAACTGTCTTTACCTTTGGAAATGTTGTCCTCTGCCATTTTACCCATCTGTTCATAGCTATCCTCATCTGTATAAACAAAGAAAGAAAAAGGAAAGCGTGAGATGTTAGGGAAGAAAAAGCACAAACATACTCTTTAGTCATGAAAACTGGATGTGCCATAAAATTGTTTGGGAACAGCTGGAATACTATTTATTTATTTAACATTTGTTTACTGGAATGGTCCGTCTGAGCCAGAAGAACCTGTTTTCAGCGGACGCCTGGGGTGAAAAGCTCCATCAGTACATACAGAATATAGACAGGAAATTATTACAATTACATAAGGACAGTAAATATATAATTTCTTATCCACAGAGCCATATAAATGATAGATTTTACTATGAAAAAAGAAACTGAGTTTCCTCATTATTAGAGGAAGTCAAACATGTATACATATAATACATGTTGAATGACCTGGCCTTAGGATATCTGTACAGTCTATTAAGGGATCTCAATGAACAGTAAGTAGTTATAGGTGTTAGACAAATATTCAGATCTTATAATATATAATAACAGACTGTCTCCCAAAATCCCTTTTAGTCTTTATGATCGATGGAAGAAAAGGATGCAGCTACGTATTTATTTTCAGTTCAACTCATCATTGTCAGCAACTCCCTGATGTGTCTTGATAATTATACACTTAAAGAGGATGTGCAATAAGACAGGAGGAATACGTTGGTGTCCAACTCTTAGCCATATAGGGCTGCCTTACTATTTAACAGGGGCCAGGTTAATGGGAAAATAAGGTGTGGATAGCAGATGTTTGTCCACAGCATGTGAGCTTTTATTAGAACAGTGCAGCATTCAGATCTGTCAGAGCCATCCACTTGACAGCATTGAGGTATGGCAATAAAAACCTTACCCTTTCCATTCCTAGTGTGCTCACCTGTGACATTTTCTACTCACTTACTTACCAGCTAGCTCTTATTAGAGAAGGCAAAGCCTGAAACCCCTCTGAGAAATCACTAAATCTCTTCTTGACCCCTAGTGCAGAGAGCTTGAACTAGCAAGGCTGTACCCCCCATAGATGTGACCTGGCTGTTGTTTAGAAGAGAAGCTCCAATATTGGACACATTTCCTCTTACCAGCTGTGGTCTCAGCCAAGACCTTTCTTTGTCCTGCACACCGCAAACCTTGCACTACCTTTCCTAACTTACACCAGCCCGGCCCCTTGGGAAACTTCTCTGTGCCCTTGTTTGTCTCACTTAGTCTTTACCTTGCTCTTTATGTGACAAGGTTGTTAACAAACAAAACACAATTACTATAATCCCTAATAAGCTCCTCCCCCTTTTGACACTGCATTTTGTTTGTTTCACATATATTTGTCCTTTAAACCTAACACTGTAAATGTGAGTTGTGCTGGGATTCATATTATACTCTATTACATTTGTTTGACTGCAGAAGAAGACATTAAGCCTATTTTATACTGTCTTTTAAGTGCATGTAACATCCTACTTCCCCCTCCTTCACCACCTTCACTGTCACACCTTCTGTGTCGCATGCCTCCTTAATGCTTCTAAATATCTCATTTCCAGCACCTATTTTGCTAGTCTATTCCATGGGTCTACAACCTTCTCCATGAAAAGTATTTTCTCAGATCCATGGACGAGCTGGTCCTTATGATCTGCTGCTCGTGTCCCCTCCTTGTCCCTTTGTCCTTCTTGTTAAGGATGACGGTCTGTGAAATATCATGCCCACATCATGGCCTGTAGTCTTTGATTACATCCTTTCCCCTCCATCCCATGCACCCTTCTGACAGTTTTCCTCTGGAATTCTTCCAGTTCTGTGAAATTCTACTCCTTGTACAGCTTCCAGAAATGTACATAGTACTCATAATGTGGACTGAGCATTACATTTCTGCTTTTGGAGACTATCCCTCTGAGGACACATCTCAGCACTCTGTTTGCGACTGTCAGTGCCCTGTTACTGTGCTCACGGTGATCCAGTCCAGGAGTGACTGACACCCTTAGATCCATTTCCTGCTCTGTTGTCATCAGTTCCACTCCCCCTAGATGACTGTCCATACTACAGTTCTGGTGGCCTGAGAACAGTATTTTGCATTTGTCTGCTGTAAACCTGAACTGCTCAACTTTCTGCTCACTTAGTCAGCTTTATAAAACTTTTTAAACTTTGCTCCATCACTGTCCAATGCTGCACCTAAATGTATGTTATCAGCTGACATCTATCTTGTTCTGTATTTCTTCACATTTGCCAGAAGCGAGCACTGTGAAATGTGCTGGACTCAGCTCCAACTGTTCTGGTACTCCAATTGTCATTGTCCTTTTCTTGGCATTGTTCCTTTCACCAGTCTCATCGAATTCTACCCTTCATTTGGGTAGCAATCTACTGCCATCCCCTGCAGTTTGTCTGTGAGACTGAATCAAAATCCCCTCCTTCTTTTTGCCATATCCCTGAAAAGCATTTGTTTCTCTTCTTCACCCCGTCTACTAACTTCCTTTCAATTTGTACTTTTGTTGCCCTCACCTTCTCTGTTGCACTTCTTCTTATCTGCTTGTATTCCGCCTTCACCACCTCCTTACCATCTCCTTTCCAAAATCTTTGTATCCCATTCTTTGCTGTAATCGATAGTCTCACCCTTCTTTGTAGCCACATTGCCCTTCTTTTCTTTTTGCCTTCTTACCTCTTGTTCATACCCCTGCCCCAAGCCCTGGGTAATCCATCACTGACCTATTCTCATCATATAGCTCTTTTCTGACAGTTTCTCTCTCTCACTCTCTCGCTAGCTCTTTATCTAACATAATTCATTCCCTTAAAATTCGACACCATTCTCTTTGTCCTTGTATTATTCTTCAGTACTGTAAACCACAGTTTTATCGTCAGTGTTTGCTAGTAGTGCCTTTACCTGGACATACCTAACCCCCACCACATTGGCTAGGATTATGTCTAGAATTCTATCCTTTCTTAACCAGTCCCTCTACAGCTGGCTGAGCTTATCATAATCTAAGACCTCAGCCAACTCCCACTTCTTCTCTGCCCTGAAACTCAGAATCTCAATGTCTACTCCTGACAGATTCAACTCCCGCAGAGTACAACTCTGTTCGACCTAACTCCGTCTTTATTTCATGCAGTACCTCATCTTTCTCCCTTCCTTGATGAGTCTGAGGAGGGCTGCACTGTACTTATCCATACTTCCTGATAGGGTAATAGGTTACAGACCCAGAATGGATGGTACACACCACACTATGTCTTGAAAAAACATTCGACTGCAGCTACCATACCTCTCAACTGTCCAGATTTTTGCCTGATATTTTTGGTCTGCTCCATATAAACTCTCTGATTTTCTGGCAAATCATTGAGGATTAAAGTCACAAAATAATGAGACAGACATTTAAATTTCAGACTTAATATCCTTCAGAAAATGCATGCTAACACAAACCCAGTTATTCTAACTTTCTAAGTTTATAAGAGTGATATCTGAAATCTGTCCATATTTTTGTGCATTTGTCCCCCATTATTTTAGGCTTTATCCATATTTCATACAGTGAATTGTTGAGAGGTATGGTGGCTACTATTTATTTATTGTTTATTTATATATTTATTGACATTTGTTGGCCAGGAAAGTTCACTGGGTCAGAAACCCATTTTCAGTGGAGGCCCAGGGTGAAAAGCTCCATAGGTAATCAAATATTGTACAGAACAAATACAAAGTGAAAGAGACATATATACATTAGCACAGGGTGGGGAATAATGGTATATAGTTAATACATAATTATCAGACTATATGGCTACATAATAACATACTTTCAATCACAAGAAAGTAATCATAATAATTAGTAAATTGCACATATTATAGGTAGGAGAAACAGTCATATACAGGAGGAAGAAAATAATATGACAGAGGGTTGAAGAGTAGGATCTGAGTAGTTAAGTGTGTGAAGTTAAGGGGGCTTACACTGTATTTCACAGGTACAGCTGGGATTACTTAAATAGTGGGTTTTTAGTGCAGCTTTAAAGGCTATTAGGGAGTCAAGTTGAGTAATGTATGAGGGAAGGCTATTCCACAGTTTGGCAGTGTTGTAGGAATATAGGCATTGTCCTGTTCTTTTGTTGGATTTAGTTACATTTAAAAGTTTCCTTTCTGAAGACCAGAGTATTCTAGTTGGGGTGTATGTGTGTAACATAGACTGGAGTGCAGGACAGCTATCAGGTTTGAAAATTAACTAATGAGCAAGTGTTCAGTATAACAGAGATAGTGGTGAAATTCAAACCAGGACAGGTTTGAGATAGCTTTGCAGTGGTGTGAGGGGTTGGGTATGTTAGAGGTGAATTTTGCTATCTTTCATAGGTTCATAGGTTAGTACTAGGCTAACTGCCCTTGCAAGCTATTGTAAGCCTAGCCAATTATCCCTTCTGAGACTCAAACCCCGCACCTTGTGTTTGTAAGGCAAACATCTTAACCATTAGGCCACCCTCCCAACCCCCAATCTTGTGGCAAGATTGCAGCTTATTACTGAAGGATGTATGGAGGTTCGTGAAAAAGGGGATGTATGGAGGTTCGTGAAAATGGGGCTTCCATACAAGAGGGATGGGATAAGCAAAGTGCTTGTTAGTTTTATCTTAGTTTGTTTATCTAGGTAGAGTTTATGTCTGTATAGTTTCCAAGTCTGAAATGCATTTTCTTTACTGTATTGAGAATGTGTTGTTCAAAAGAGAGTTTGTTATCAATAGAGATTCCTAAAAGTTTTGCAAATAGCACCTGTTCTATTTCTGTATTATGTGAAAAAATCTTGAATTCTGCAGTTGGAGGTTTTGATGAAAATAGTAACAATTTAGTTTTTTTGGGGTACAGCATTAATTGAGCATCATTTAGCCAGGTTTCTATGGATGTGAATGCATCTTGGGTGATCTTCAGGAGGTTACCGAAACTGCTGGAGGATGAGATGATAGATGAATCATCTGCATATTGAATTAATATGCTTTGTTGGGAGGCTTTATTAAGATCATTAATGAATATATTAAAGAGTAGTGGTCCTAAAATGGGCCCTTGTGCGACTCCTGTGTTATTTGCCAGATACTCTGACTGTTGGTTTTGTCATCTAACCAATTGCTGTCTATCATTTAGGTAGGAGGAAAACCAGGTTAATACACTCAGAGAGCATCTATGTTTTTTTAAATATTGTAATAATTTAGGGTGTGATACTGTGTTGAAAGCCCTTGATAGGTCTAACAGGAGTACTGATGTTGACAGGCCAGCATCAAGAGCTTTATTCACAGTATCAGTGAAGGAGAGCAAAGCTGTGGTTGTGATATGTCCTGGGTGGAATCCATGTTGATTAGGAGCTAGGAGGTTGTTGTTAATGAGGTGATTTAGTAGTAGGGACTGAATGCATTTTTGTAGGATTTCTGATAGTGAGGAGAGAATGGAGAGTGGCCGGTAATTTGAGAGATCATGTGCATTATCATCTTTGTGTAGTGGAGTTATAATGATTTTTTTCCACAGTTGTGGGACATAAGATTCAGAGATTGAATGATTAATAGGAATACTTACAGGGTAAGCTATAGCTTTGGCAGCAAGTTGTAAGTATTCAGGTGGTAAGTTATCAGCGGAGAGTGCGCAAGGCTTTAGTCTGGTTAGCAATTTTAGAATTAGGGATGTAGGTACTGGTACTAATCTGATATTGGTTAGGAGATTTCTGGAAAAATGCAGCTATTAGTATTCTAATGTTCCTCCCCTCCACTTCATAGCTCTTTAATACCTGATGCACACTGTCCCTTGTATAGCAGGTAGTTTACTGCAAACATTCATCAGAAACTTTAGCATACATACCCCTACTTATGTTATTCAAATTCAGTCTGTCTTTTGCTCTGCATAACCTATATGTTTATCCCTATCTATTTTCTCTAGAACCAGTCTGTCAATTTTGTTTAAACTCTTTATGCAATTGTTTAACCATACTCTATTATGCAACTGTATATATTTAAAGTGTACTGTTTTTGTACTTGTTTTGTCTGTAATGTATTTGGAGCTTTTCTCCTCTCCCCTCCACTGAAAATGGGCCATTGGCTCATAAATGCTTATACCAGAAACTGTTGTGGAAAACAAGCTCTGCATCGACTCCCATAGACAAAAATTAGCACTGTATTCATTTTACAATAACACATTCTCAGGTAACCGTGGAAAATGAGACTGGAAAGGAAAAGATCTTTACCATCAGATAAGTCATTATTTCCCATTTTACCCATGTCTTCGTAGCTGGCCTCATCTGCAGAAATAAAGACAATAAAAGCAAAGCATGACATAATGGAATGCAACATGAAAAATGTAATGTCTGTAATATTAAGGGTTATAATCAGCTCTCCAACTGTAAACAAGTTATATATATATATTTGAGAAATAGATGTCCAGTTTCATCTTTTAAGTTTCTTTAGTACATTCTAAAGGTGAATTTCTTGATATCCATTTCTCAAAAATGCAACTTGGTTATTATTAGATATCCAATCTTAATCTTCTATATATTGCATAACTTTTGCAAAAGAAGGCACCATTTTCATTTTACGTATATACATATTTTTTAGTTTTACAGTACTGCTAGAAGTTATTTGCTATCTTTGATGATCAAATGTAGATGTGTTTAATACATTTGTAGCTGCAGGTAGTACATTTACTGCTACTGGAAGGAGGTTACTGAAATGAAAATCTATGTAGTCTTTGAGTTTCTGCATTTTATTTCAGTTCTTTGAACTGGAATTAAAGTGCCTCTTGCATAATAAACACTTCACTGTCCTGCACACATCAGTATAACACATACTTCACTGTCCAACACACATTAGTATAACACAACCACAATGCACATGTGAGTGGACGTGAACACACACAAACACACACACATTTTGCTTAGGCCAGCCACAACAGTTGTATAGAACATACACTCTGTCTAGTCCTAAAAAAACAATAATTAGCGCTATCCATCTTGTAATAATACGTTCTCAGATAACAAAACAGAATGAGGCTGGATGGAAAAAGATCTTTACCATCAGACTTGTTATCATTTGCCATTCTACCCATTTCTTCGTAGCTGTCCTCATCTGTAAGAACAAAGTAAATAAAAGCAGGACCAGACGTGAAGGCATGTAGAGATATGGAACTATTTTACCAAACCTTAATATATGTATGCATTAGAGAGTTTTTAAAACAAAGCAACATTTTCAGTTTAAGCATATCTTTGCCTTCAAGTCTGCAACATAGCTCAGTTATAAGCTAGGCTAATACATGTTACTGACCTAAGATAGAGTGAACAAAGTACATGCATTTAATAAACTTTTAACTACTTGTAAGATGACTATTCTGTAAAGCGGATGCCAAGAAAAACAGAGTGCAAACAGTTCTTAATTGTCTCAGAATTTCACTTCAGACCTCACAGCAGTGAAACTTGGTGACAACAGCTAGCACTTTTGACGGTGTCATCTTTCTCAGAATCATACTGAATGTTCCTGTGATAAAGTAAGTGAGCTGTCATAGTCACTACTATGACACAATGTAATCAACATCTTGACAATTAAACTTAAGCGAATGTATATTTTTCAACCCAACCACTATACACTGTGACCACCACAACATTAATGTGCTAATATGACCACCAATATGTAATTGCACTAATACCTGCTCTGTCACATACCTTTTGTGTAGAGATGTATGGATTTGCGTGATATTATCACTACAACCTACTGAATAAATCAGATAGTATACCTGCTCTACAGAGGTATACGCAGATATTGCAAGGTTCATAGGTGAGTACTGTGCTAACTTCCCTTGTGGGCCATTTCAAGCCTAGCAAATTTCCCTTTAAAGGTGAAAATAAAACCCTGTACCTTGTGTCTCTGAGGTAAACACGTTAGTCATTATACCAAGCCCAGGTACACAGGAAGTAAAAGGTATGCTGAAATGAACACAGTGAGCACAGTATCAGATGGCAGCTGTGTAGGGGTTGTAATGTGTGAAGTACCCATCTGTACTGTACACAAACATATTACATGCAGTGTTATGTACCTGTATCACATAACCATACAGTATGTCATAGTGTGGGACCATAAGGGCTTTAATGTGGAAAGTACCCATCTCTACTGTACACAAACATATTCATGCAGTGTTATGTACCTGTATCACATAACCATACAGTATGTCATAGTGTGGGACCATAAGGGTTTTAATGTGGGAAGTACCCATCTGTACTGTACACAAACATATTACATGCAGTGTCATGTACCTGTATCACATAACCATGGAGTATGTCATAGTGTGGGACCATAAGGGTTTTAATGTGGGAAGTACCCATCTGTACTTTACACAAACATATATATGCAGTGTTATGTACTTGTATCACATAATCATGGAGTATGTCATAGTGTGGGACCATAAGGGTTTTACTGTGGGAAGTACCCATCTCTACTGTACACAAACATATTACATGCAGTGTTATGTACCTGTGTCACATAACCATGGAGTATGTCATAGTGTGGGACCATAAAAGTTTTAATGTGGGAAGTACCCATCTGTACTTTACACAAACATATATATGCAGTGTTATGTACCTGTATCACATAACCATGGAAGATGTCATAGTGTGGGACCATAAGGGTTTAATGTGGGAAGTACCCATCTCTACTGTACACAAACATATTACATGCAGTGTTATGTACCTGTATCACATAACCATGGAATGTGCCACAGTGTGGGATCATAGCACTTTTAATGTAGAAACTACCCATCTCTTTTGTACACAAACATATATATGCAGTGTTATGTACCTATATCACATAACTATGCTGTATCTCATAGTATGGGTCAATAAGGGTTTTAAAGTTAGAAGTACCCATCTCTACTGTACACCTACATATTATATTTATATATATATATATATATATATATATATATATATATATATATACAGTGTCATGTAACTGCACAACATAAACATGGAGTATATCATAGTGTGGAACCATGTGGGTTTTAATGTGTGTGTGTGTGTGTGTGTGTGTGTGTGTGTGTGTGTGTGTGTGTGTGTGTGTCTGTATATATATATATATATATATATATATATATATATATATACATATGTATATACACGCACACACACACACACACACACACACACACACACACACACACACACACACACACACACCTTGCCTTTATGGACTAAGTCATACATAAAAAGGGTCCATAATGACTGATTCTCTTTTCTAGTTAGATGAATAAATTAAAATTAATAAAAATACACCTTGCTTACTGTACAGGGGGAAAGTGTGATGCTTGACTAATTGAGAGTGACATGATCCCATCAGGTCCCAAAAACACACTGCAGATTTGAGAAAATTCACTGGTGACATACATACATCTAGATTACTCCAGTATGAGTATGTCAGCACACTGTCATACTCTGTAGGACAGGAAAATAGTAAAGTCCAGAGGTCAGATAAGGTCCACAGATTTTGTAACAAGTAGAGAAAAAAATACTAGTATCAGTGTGCTCACCTCTCATTTTCATGGTTTCTTTGTAGAAGTATTAATACATATGTCATTGTAAATGGACTGTCTCCCAGTACCTGAGAGAAAGTAACCTGAATATTCATGTTTTTGATGAGGTACTAGGTCTGAACAGTCAATAGTAAAACAGATTTACAAACAATAGAGGAGGAAGTAGTACCCTGTTAACTTTACAACCATTATCTCCTAAACTTGATTACTTATTTCTTTCTTTTCTTTTAGCTTTATCACCTCCTGTGAGTCTTCTTGGCTTCCCCTCTCAGTGCAGGAAAAAAGGACTCTAACCTTTAGCTTGGTAATGGGCCTGCAATTGATGCCCATTAACTTCCTGCCTAACTCCAAATTGCCCTCATGACTCAGAGTTAAAGGCACAGTGTTTTCTAGGCTCATCAGCCACTGTTATGCCATGCTAGCCACTCTGTATTAGGGACGCATTTTATCTCTTTCTGGTAATTCATTATATCTCCATAGAAGAGCATGCTATAAATCAGAAGGCTGGGTGGAGGTTCTATTTAATATCACTTGGATGACTGCCATAGAAAAACATTTTCTTGCCCTGCAAAAACAATCTAGTTTGTAAGAACTGGTGAATCTGTGAAACGAGAGCAATGGCTTTGCAGATATTCACTGCGGAGATCATTCTGAAAAGGGCTACCAAGGGTCAAGGCAGCTAATCCAATGGTAGACTGGGCCCTTATGGGTCCTTAAATAGCTTTATCCACCATGTCAACTAAGATCCAACACAATGGGCAATCTAGCTGGAAATAGTCTTCTGTCTTCCAACAAGAAACTCCAGCTTATTAATGATGAAGGAAAACAAAACAAACAAAATAAAACAAAAACTTCCTGAAATCTCCCTTTTAAAAATATGATGCAACCTCCATCCACCTGGATTCTGAAGATGAAGATGAAAATATGACATGTAATATTTTTGTTAACAGAAAAGTCAGATGTGATGTTAGGCGTAAAGCTGGATATATAGACAAAGCTGCTGAGTCCTTAGGTGACACATCAAAGCCTGAAAGTCCACAAATCCACATATTCCTAGTAGAAGTGATTAGTGTTAGAAGAGCTGATTTTGGAAAGCAAATTCACAAATTCAAATGGTGTTTTAGTCCTTATTTCCAAAACAAAATTAACTCCTAACAGAAGGATCTTTCCTTTTTTGGAGGATTAATGTGAAGAACACTCATGAGAAAAAAAAATTAACTGTTGGACAAGATGCCAGACTTTCACCAGAGAAGGCAAACCAGTACAGTGTAACAGTGGATTCTAATGGAAGAGTAGGGCAACTCCCCCAGGCAATCAAATGAGACAAATAAGCACATTAGAACAACAGACTTGAAGGGGAATGTGACCCTTGTCTTGACACCAACAGTTAAAACTCTTCTGTGGATCCTCTTGTAACTGACTTCTAAACCTCTCACAGAATATGAACAAACTGGGATGAAAAGAAGGCTGCAACAGGAGCCAGGATGCCAGCTTTCCAAAGAAAATCAACTCTGAGAGAAACAAAACGGATTGAGGAGCACTCTCAAAAAATGGGAGAAACAGAGCTAACTTAACAGATAGGGAGTTACAAGAATTAGTTGAACTCTTTGCCTTGTTGTTTTTAGCAGATTTTTTAAGTCAAATAATGCAGAAGATGTGTCATTAGATGCCCCTCTACCTGAATAACAATATACAGAAAAGCAGTAAATTAGATTAAGGAGTTTGACATCTGATCCTAAATTGATGGATACTTGTAAACAGAATTACAAAATAGCTTTTTGCTTAGGGGTTATACCTTGGAATCCATAGAGACAGCTATGGATACATTTAACAAGCAAGAAGAAATGCAGGTTGCTCCATATAAAAACTATTATTTATTTATTGACATTTGTTAACTGGGTTGGTCCAACTGGGCTTGGGGCCCATTTTCAGTGGAGACCTGATGAGAAAACCTCCAGTATACATACAGTTTACAGTTTAATCAAAAAAAATTTGAATCAATAGTATTTATACAATGATGTTAAGCTATAAGCAGAAATAGTCACAAAAACATCAAAGAAAAAAAAAATTGTACATGACATAGAAAAGTTAAGCGACAATATATTTACATATCTACAACCAGATAGTTTGAATATAACTAGAAGGCAGTGATGTCTATAAATTATTCTACTGACAGTGAATTTAGAACATTTTTTTATTTTATCACCTTTACTGAATTATCACTTAAATGTATGTTTGCCTATCTTATGTAAAAGAAAGCAAACCATATTAACATATTTCCTGTTGCAAACACTGTACATCACATATATTCTTTTGTATATGTATCATCATTTCATTTCAGCATTGCATAAATTTACCAATTCCTGCCTTACCATAAACCTCACTCCTCTAAAACATTCTCCATAAATTGTTCCAAAAATTGCCATTTTCTCTATGTAATTTGCTCCTACCCTTTTCTAAAGATCCCACTTCCAGTTCTTTTATCTCTATTAAACAGTTCAATGCTTCAAATATAGTTGGTTTAGACTTTAATTTCCATTTCCTAGTAATTGCTTTTTTGGCAGCCACCAGATTTAAACAAAACAAGGTCTTTCTATTTCTAGGCAATTCAGATCTGTGTCCCTGCTGAAAAAGAATCACTTCCTTAGTTACACCCATTTACTCACTAAACATTTCTGACAGAGTGTTCTGAAAGGAATTTTTAAAGTCTATGAACTATGAGTCTATAATACTCCCAAAACATATGTTCCCGGTTACCTCTTTCATCCCATCGCACCTCCAACATTTGCCATCTAACTGAGGAAACATTCTTGGGAGTCTGCTTGGGGTATAAAAATACCTATGCAAACAATTATTAGCAAAAAATCCTAAATCTTCTAAACTTGTTCCATATTTGGGAGCCATACATATGTCCTCCCATTGTTTCCTTGTGAATTACTTATCCAGTCTCTCTTCCCAGTCTTTTCTAACGTCCTCTGATTGATCCCTGTAGTTATCTTGGAGTATTTTATATGCCTTACTAATGATCTCTTTTTAACAGCAGTTATTGTTCTAGATTCAATTAAAAACACTACTAGAGCAGGTCTTTTACTTGGGATTTCCTTATCCGTTTCTCTTTGCCTGTACTCAGATATCAATCCCTGACAGGGAAGGCAGTCTCTAGTCTGCAGTCCAAATGTCTTCTTGGCTTCTTTCTATTCTGTTACCTTTTCCTCTCCAGATATTTGCTCCAAACACCTTGGCTCCTTTGCCAGTTTTCTCCAGTAAATTCCAGCCCCCCCTTGCCTATTATCTGTACCCCAGTCACAGTCACCACTATCAGCAGAATCTCCTTGCTCTTGTTGGCTTAGTTTTTAGAATAGTTTAACTACTTTATGAATACAATATTGTGTGTGGATGTTACTATTCTGTTAAGGATCTTCATCCAAAATATCACTCTCTCATTTTTTGAACTCCCCCCACTTCATCCTCATCCCTTTCCACTTTAAGTTATAGCTTTCTGCTTGTGTTATGTGTATAAGCCTTAACTGTGCAGCTCTAAAATATCCCTTCAAATCAGGTAATCCTAATCTGTCTTGTTCTATGGGGAGGATCCCACTTGACCCTTGTACTTTTCTCCTCCCAAATAAAATCGTTTAACTCTTTATTAATTCCTGTTCACAAATTCTTCTCTGGTTGATAAAATATACCTGTCCTATATATAAAACTAAAGGGACTAAAACATTTTCAGTGCTTGCATCTTGCTGTCTATATCCATAAACAAGAACTTCCAGTTTTTCAGATATAGTATTATGTTTAATTTAGTCTCTTTCCATATATTCTTACTTGCTGTAACAGAATCCTTTTAATCCATATTCCTAAATACTTCATTTTATTGTATTCCCATAAACGTGGGTATTTCTGGACCAACTTATGTGTGAGTACATAGTATACAGCTATAGCCTTTGTTTTATCTTCATTAACGTTATATCATGAAAAGACATGAAGCTGCCTCAAGATGTTCCACAACACCGAGATGTCTGTTTCTGCTTTTATCAGGCACAAAATAATATTATTTGGAAATAATGCCAATGTTTCTTAATTATTATGCCAATTATATACATGTATTTCTGAATCCCTTATTTTCTTTGCCAATGGCTCTAAATATAAAGCAAATAACAACGGGGAAAGAGAATACCCATGCCTGGTTCCTCTGTTCAGACCCAACTTGTTAGAAAGGAACCCCCCACTTTAATTTTTGCCTCCACTCCCTCATATATCCTTCTAATTAGCCTTATTGTATCAGGGAATGCAGATGTTTCCATTGTCCTACTCCTAAAATCCCAACTTACTCAGTTGAAACTTTCTCTGCAGCAAGACTTGACAACAATAGCAGTATTTTCTTACATTCTGATTCTTTCTGGATCATCATTATTCTATTAAGGTTGTCAAATGTTTGTCTCCCCTCCACAAAGCCACATCGATCCATATCTATCAATTCTGGAAATACTTTTGCCATTCTTTTAGGTTTGTTTGTGTCTTTCGGCTTTTCCCGGTTAGGGGTTGCCACAGCGGAACTCCGGTCCGCTAATGATTGGCAGTAGAGTTTTACGTGCTGGCTTGCCAGGCCTAATGCACAACCTTCAACAAAGGAACGCCCATTCACGCATGCCACCACACAGAAGACGCTCTGAGAATCGAACGGGCAACGTCTAACTGTCAGGCGACAACGCTACCGCAGCACCACCACCGCAGTCACTTTTGCCATTCTTTTAGGTATTATGATATAAACACTTTATAATAATGATTTAAAATTGAAATGGGCCTATATGAAGCTTGGTCTGATATGTCTTTAGGTAATACATCCAACACAGCTTTCTTCCAAGATGTTAATGCTCCCCGTCCTTTTAAAATACTGTTAAACAAAACATTCCAGATCTTTATCACTTTTTTCCATCCTAGCTTCCAAACTTCCACATGAATACCATCTATTCCTGGAGACATTCCTGCAAATTGATTATATGTCACCATTTTCATCTTGTGTCCTCCTCTCTTTACTAGTAATTGTTGAGCCTCATCTACCGCTAACCTTGGCATACTTAAGTCTTATGTAAATATTTCCATTTGTGGTGCTTCTTGATTTCCACATATCTCTGCTTTATACAATTTTCATAAAAGTTCTGAAATATCTTCAATACATCTACAGGATCTTTGGTTATTTTTCTGGTTATTACCTCCCTATGTTTGGCAACAACTCTTTAAACTTTCTTTTGCCTAAGTTGTTCTGTTAAAAGTGATCCTAGTACACATATTTGGTTAGACTTTTTCTTCCTTTTCTTTGTACAGAGTGTGATCCTACTACATATATTTGGTTAGACTTTTCTTCCTTTTCTTTGTACAGTGTGTGATCCTAGTATACATATTTTGTTAGACTTTTTCTTCCTTTTCTTTGTACAGTGTGTGATCCTAGTACACATATTTGGTTAGACTTTTTCTTCCTTTTCTTTGTACAGTGTGTGATCCTAGTACACATATTTGGTTAGACTTTTTCTTCCTTTTCTTTGTAGTGTGTGATCCTAGTACACATATTTGGTTAGACCTTTTCTTCCTTTTCTTTGTACAATGTGTGATCCTAGTACACATATTTGGTTAGACTTTTTCTTCCTTTTCTTTGTACAGTGTGTGATCCTAGTACACATACTTGGTTAGACTTTTTCTTCCTTTTCTTTGTACAGTGTGTGATCCTATTACACATATTTGGTTAGACTTTTTCTTCCTTTTCTTTGTACAATGTGCGATCCTAGTACACATATTTGGTTAGACTTTTTCTTCCTTTTCTTTGTACAGTGTGTGATCCTAGTACACATATTTGGTTAGACCTTTTCTTCCTTTTCTTTGTACAATGTGTGATCCTAGTACACATATTTGGTTAGACTTTTTCTTCCTTTTCTTTGTACAGTGTGTGATCCTAGTACACATATTTGTTTAGACTTTTTCTTCCTTTTCTTTGTACAATGTGCGATCCTAGTACACATATTTGGTTAGACTTTTTCTTCCTTTTCTTTGTACAGTGTGTGATCCTAGTACACATACTTGGTTAGACTTTTTCTTCCTTTTCTTTGTACAGTGTGTGATCCTAGTACACATATTTGGTTAGACTTTTTCTTCCTTTTCTTTGTACAGTGTGTGATCCTAGTACACATACTTGGTTAGACTTTTTCTTCCTTTTCTTTGTACAGAGTGTGATCCTAGTATACATATTTGGTTAGACTTTTTCTTCCTTTTCTTTGTACAGTGTGTGATCCTGGTACACATATTTGGTTAGAAGTTTTCTTCCTTTTCTTTGTACAGTGTTTGATCCTAGTACACATATTTGGTTAGACTTTTTCTTCCTTTTCTTTGTACAGAGTGTGATCCTACTACACATATTTGGTGAGACTTTTTTTTCCTTTTCTTAGTACAGAGTGAGATCCTAGTATACATATTTGGTTAGACTTTTTCTTCCTTTTCTTTGTACAGTGTGTGATCCTAGTACACATATTTGGTTAGACTTTTGCTTCCTTTTCTTTGTACAGAGTGTGATCCTAGTATACATATTTGGTTAGACTTTTTCTTCCTTTTCTTTGTACAGTGTGTGATCCTAGTACACATATTTGGTTAGACATTTTCTTCCTTTTCTTTGTGCAGTGCGTATCCTAGTACACATATTTGGTTAGATTTTTTCTTCCTTTTCTTTGTACAGTGTGTGATCCTAGTACACATATTTGGTTAGACTTTTTCTTCCTTTTCTTTGTACAGTGTGTGATCCTAGTACACATATTTGGTTAGACTTTTTCTTCCTTTTCTTTGTACAGTGTGTGATCCTAGTACACATATTTGGTTAGACTTTTTCTTCCTTTTCTTTGTACAGTGTGTGATCCTAGTACACATATTTGGTTAGACTTTTTCTTCCTTTTCTTTGTAGTGTGTGATCCTAGTACACATATTTGGTTAGACCTTTTCTTCCTTTTCTTTGTACAATGTGTGATCCTAGTACACATATTTGGTTAGACTTTTTCTTCCTTTTCTTTGTACAGTGTGTGATCCTAGTACACATACTTGGTTAGACTTTTTCTTCCTTTTCTTTGTACAGTGTGTGATCCTATTACACATATTTGGTTAGACTTTTTCTTCCTTTTCTTTGTACAATGTGCGATCCTAGTACACATATTTGGTTAGACTTTTTCTTCCTTTTCTTTGTACAGTGTGTGATCCTAGTACACATATTTGGTTAGACCTTTTCTTCCTTTTCTTTGTACAATGTGTGATCCTAGTACACATATTTGGTTAGACTTTTTCTTCCTTTTCTTTGTACAGTGTGTGATCCTAGTACACATATTTGTTTAGACTTTTTCTTCCTTTTCTTTGTACAATGTGCGATCCTAGTACACATATTTGGTTAGACTTTTCCTTCCTTTTCTTTGTACAGTGTGTGATCCTAGTACACATACTTGGTTAGACTTTTCTTCCTTTTCTTTGTACAGTGTGTGATCCTAGTACACATATTTGGTTAGACTTTTTCTTCCTTTTCTTTGTACAGTGTGTGATCCTAGTACACATACTTGGTTAGACTTTTTCTTCCTTTTCTTTGTACAGAGTGTGATCCTAGTATACATATTTGGTTAGACTTTTTCTTCCTTTTCTTTGTACAGTGTGTGATCCTGGTACACATATTTGGTTAGAAGTTTTCTTCCTTTTCTTTGTACAGTGTTTGATCCTAGTACACATATTTGGTTAGACTTTTTCTTCCTTTTCTTTGTACAGAGTGTGATCCTACTACACATATTTGGTGAGACTTTTTTTTCCTTTTCTTAGTACAGAGTGAGATCCTAGTATACATATTTGGTTAGACTTTTCTTCCTTTTCTTTGTACAGTGTGTGATCCTAGTACACATATTTGGTTAGACTTTTGCTTCCTTTTCTTTGTACAGAGTGTGATCCTAGTATACATATTTGGTTAGACTTTTTCTTCCTTTTCTTTGTACAGTGTGTGATCCTGGTACACATATTTGGTTAGACATTTTCTTCCTTTTCTTTGTGCAGTGCGTATCCTAGTACACATATTTGGTTAGATTTTTTCTTCCTTTTCTTTGTACAGTGTGTGATCCTAGTACACATATTTGGTTAGACTTTTTCTTCCTTTTCTTTGTACAGTGTGTGATCCTAGTACACATATTTGGTTAGACTTTTTCTTCCTTTTCTTTGTACAGTGTGTGATCCTAGTACACATATTTGGTTAGACTTTTTCTTCCTTTTCTTTGTACAGAGTGTGATCCTGGTACACATATTTGGTTAGACTTTTTCTTCCTTTTCTTTGTAGCGTGTGATCCTAGTACACATATTTGGTTAGACTTTTTCTTCCTTTTCTTTGCACAGTGTGTGATCCTAGTACACATATTTGGTTAGACTTTTACTTCCTTTTCTTTGTACAGTGTGTGATTCTAGTACACATATTTGGTTAGACTTTTCTTCCTTTTCTTTGTACAGTGTGTGATCCTAGTACACATATTTGGTTAGACTTTTCTTCCTTTTCTTTGTACAGTGTGTGATCCTAGTACACATATTTGGTTAGACTTTTTCTTCCTTTTCTTTGTACAGAGTGTGATCCTGGTACACATATTTGGTTAGACTTTTCTTCCTTTTCTTTGTAGAGTGTGATCCTAGTACACATATTTGGTTAGACTTTTCTTCATTTTCTTTGTACAGTGTGTGATCCTAGTACACATATTTGGTTAGACTTTTCTTCCTTTTCTTTGTACAGTGTGTGATCCTAGTACACATATTTGGTTAGACTTTTTCTTCCTTTTCTTTGTACAGTGTGTGATCCTAGTACACATATTTAGTTAGACTTTTTCTTCCTTTTCTTTTGTACAGTGTGTGATCCTAGTACACATATTTGGTTAGACTTTTTCTTCCTTTTCTTTGTACAGTGTGTGATCCTAGTACACATATTTGGTTAGACTTTTCTTCCTTTTCTTTGTACAGAGTGTGATCCTGGTGCACATATTTGGTTAGACTTTTTCTTCCTTTTCTTTGTAGAGTGTGATCCTAGTACACATATTTGGTTAGACTTTTTCTTCATTTTCTTTGTACAGTGTGTGATCCTAGTACACATATTTGGTTAGACTTTTTCTTCCTTTTCTTTGTACAGTGTGTGATCCTAGTACACATATTTGGTTAGACTTTTTCTTCCTTTTCTTTGTACAGTGTGTGATCCTAGTACACATATTTGGTTAGACTTTTTCTTCCTTTTCTTTGTAGAGTGTGTGATCCTAGTACACATATTTGGTTAGACTTTTTCTTCCTTTTCTTTGTACAGTGTGTGATCCTAGTACACATATTTGTTTAGACTTTTTCTTCCTTTTCTTTGTACAATGTGCGATCCTAGTACACATATTTGGTTAGACTTTTTCTTCCTTTTCTTTGTACAGTGTGTGATCCTAGTACACATATTTGGTTAGACTTTTTCTTCCTTTTCTTTGTACAGAGTGTGATCCTGGTACACATATTTGGTTAGACTTTTTCTTCCTTTTCTTTGTAGAGTGTGATCCTAGTACACATATTTGGTTAGACGTTTTCTTCATTTTCTTTGTACAGTGTGTGATCCTAGTACACATATTTGGTTAGACTTTTTCTTCCTTTTCTTTGTACAGTGTGTGATCCTAGTACACATATTTGGTTAGACTTTTTCTTCCTTTTCTTTGTACAGTGTGTGATCCTAGTACACATATTTAGTTAGACTTTTTCTTCCTTTTCTTTGTACAGTGTGTGATCCTAGTACACATATTTGGTTAGACTTTTTCTTCCTTTTCTTTGTACAGTGTGTGATCCTAGTACACATATTTGGTTAGACTTTTTCTTCCTTTTCTTTGTACAGAGTGTGATCCTGGTGCACATATTTGGTTAGACTTTTTCTTCCTTTTCTTTGTAGAGTGTGATCCTAGTACACATATTTGGTTAGACTTTTTCTTCATTTTCTTTGTACAGTGTGTGATCCTAGTACACATATTTGGTTAGACTTTTTCTTCCTTTTCTTTGTACAGTGTGTGATCCTAGTACACATATTTGGTTAGACTTTTTCTTCCTTTTCTTTGTACAGTGTGTGATCCTAGTACACATATTTGGTTAGACTTTTTCTTCCTTTTCTTTGTACAGTGTGTGATCCTTGTACACATATTTGGTTAGACTTTTTCTTCCTTTTCTTTGTACAGTGTGTGATCCTAGTACACATATTTGGTTAGACTTTTTCTTCCTTTTCTTTGTAGTGTGTGATCCTAGTACACATATTTGGTTAGACCTTTTCTTCCTTTTCATTGTACAATGTGTGATCCTAGTACACATATTTGGTTAGACTTTTTCTTCCTTTTCTTTGTACAGTGTGTGATCCTAGTACACATACTTGGTTAGACTTTTTCTTCCTTTTCTTTGTACAGTGTGTGATCCTATTACACATATTTGGTTAGACTTTTTCTTCCTTTTCTTTGTACAATGTGCGATCCTAGTACACATATTTGGTTAGACTTTTTCTTCCTTTTCTTTGTACAGTGTGTGATCCTAGTACACATATTTGGTTAGACCTTTTCTTCCTTTTCTTTGTACAATGTGTGATCCTAGTACACATATTTGGTTAGACTTTTTCTTCCTTTTCTTTGTACAGTGTGTGATCCTAGTACACATATTTGTTTAGACTTTTTCTTCCTTTTCTTTGTACAATGTGCGATCCTAGTACACATATTTGGTTAGACTTTTTCTTCCTTTTCTTTGTACAGTGTGTGATCCTAGTACACATACTTGGTTAGACTTTTTCTTCCTTTTCTTTGTACAGTGTGTGATCCTAGTACACATATTTGGTTAGACTTTTTCTTCCTTTTCTTTGTACAGTGTGTGATCCTAGTACACATACTTGGTTAGACTTTTTCTTCCTTTTCTTTGTACAGAGTGTGATCCTAGTATACATATTTGGTTAGACTTTTTCTTCCTTTTCTTTGTACAGTGTGTGATCCTGGTACACATATTTGGTTAGAAGTTTTCTTCCTTTTCTTTGTACAGTGTTTGATCCTAGTACACATATTTGGTTAGACTTTTTCTTCCTTTTCTTTGTACAGAGTGTGATCCTACTACACATATTTGGTGAGACTTTTTTTTCCTTTTCTTTGTACAGAGTGAGATCCTAGTATACATATTTGGTTAGACTTTTTCTTCCTTTTCTTTGTACAGTGTGTGATCCTAGTACACATATTTGGTTAGACTTTTGCTTCCTTTTCTTTGTACAGAGTGTGATCCTAGTATACATATTTGGTTAGACTTTTTCTTCCTTTTCTTTGTACAGTGTGTGATCCTGGTACACATATTTGGTTAGACATTTTCTTCCTTTTCTTTGTGCAGTGCGTATCCTAGTACACATATTTGGTTAGATTTTTTCTTCCTTTTCTTTGTACAGTGTGTGATCCTAGTACACATATTTGGTTAGACTTTTTCTTCCTTTTCTTTGTACAGTGTGTGATCCTAGTACACATATTTGGTTAGACTTTTTCTTCCTTTTCTTTGTACAGTGTGTGATCCTAGTACACATATTTGGTTAGACTTTTTCTTCCTTTTCTTTGTACAGAGTGTGATCCTGGTACACATATTTGGTTAGACTTTTTCTTCCTTTTCTTTGTAGCGTGTGATCCTAGTACACATATTTGGTTAGACTTTTTCTTCCTTTTCTTTGCACAGTGTGTGATCCTAGTACACATATTTGGTTAGACTTTTACTTCCTTTTCTTTGTACAGTGTGTGATTCTAGTACACATATTTGGTTAGACTTTTTCTTCCTTTTCTTTGTACAGTGTGTGATCCTAGTACACATATTTGGTTAGACTTTTTCTTCCTTTTCTTTGTACAGTGTGTGATCCTAGTACACATATTTGGTTAGACTTTTTCTTCCTTTTCTTTGTACAGAGTGTGATCCTGGTACACATATTTGGTTAGACTTTTTCTTCCTTTTCTTTGTAGAGTGTGATCCTAGTACACATATTTGGTTAGACGTTTTCTTCATTTTCTTTGTACAGTGTGTGATCCTAGTACACATATTTGGTTAGACTTTTTCTTCCTTTTCTTTGTACAGTGTGTGATCCTAGTACACATATTTAGTTAGACTTTTCTTCCTTTTCTTTGTACAGTGTGTGATCCTAGTACACATATTTGGTTAGACTTTTTCTTCCTTTTCTTTGTACAGTGTGTGATCCTAGTACACATATTTGGTTAGACTTTTTCTTCCTTTTCTTTGTACAGAGTGTGATCCTGGTGCACATATTTGGTTAGACTTTTTCTTCCTTTTCTTTGTAGAGTGTGATCCTAGTACACATATTTGGTTAGACTTTTCTTCATTTTCTTTGTACAGTGTGTGATCCTAGTACACATATTTGGTTAGACTTTTTCTTCCTTTTCTTTGTACAGTGTGTGATCCTAGTACACATATTTGGTTAGACCTTTTCTTTGTACAGTGTGTGATCCTAGTACACATATTTGGTTAGACTTTTTCTTCCTTTTCTTTGTACAGTGTGTGATCCTAGTACACATATTTGGTTAGACTTTTTCTTCCTTTTCTTTGTACAGTGTGTGATCCTAGTACACATATTTGGTTAGACTTTTTCTTCCTTTTCTTTGTACAGTGTGTGATCCTAGTACACATATTTGGTTAGACTTTTTCTTCCTTTTCTTTGTACAATGTGTGATCCTAGTACACATATTTTGTTAGACTTTTTCTTCGTTTTCTTTGTACAGTGTGTGATCCTAGTACACATATTTGGTTAGACTTTTTCTTCCTTTTCTTTGTACAGTGTGTGATCCTAGTACACATATTTGGTTAGACTTTTCTTCCTTTTCTTTGTACAGTGTGTGATCCTAGTACACATATTTGGTTAGACTTTTTCTTCCTTTTCTTTGTACAGAGTGTGATCCTGGTACACATATTTGGTTAGACTTTTTCTTCCTTTTCTTTGTAGAGTGTGATCCTAGTACACATATTTGGTTAGACGTTTTCTTCATTTTCTTTGTACAGTGTGTGATCCAAGTACACATATTTGGTTAGACTTTTCTTCCTTTTCTTTGTACAGTGTGTGATCCTAGTACACATATTTGGTTAGACTTTTCTTCCTTTTCTTTGTACAGTGTGTGATCCTAGTACACATATTTAGTTAGACTTTTCTTCCTTTTCTTTGTACAGTGTGTGATCCTAGTACACATATTTGGTTAGACTTTTTCTTCCTTTTCTTTGTACAGTGTGTGATCCTAGTACACATATTTGGTTAGACTTTTCTTCCTTTTCTTTGTACAGAGTGTGATCCTGGTGCACATATTTGGTTAGACTTTTCTTCCTTTTCTTTGTAGAGTGTGATCCTAGTACACATATTTGGTTAGACTTTTCTTCATTTTCTTTGTACAGTGTGTGATCCTAGTACACATATTTGGTTAGACTTTTTCTTCCTTTTCTTTGTACAGTGTGTGATCCTAGTACACATATTTGGTTAGACTTTTTCTTCCTTTTCTTTGTACAGTGTGTGATCCTAGTACACATATTTGGTTAGACTTTTCTTCCTTTTCTTTGTACAGTGTGTGATCCTAGTACACATATTTGGTTAGACTTTTTCTTCCTTTTCTTTGTACAGTGTGTGATCCTAGTACACATATTTGGTTAGACTTTTTCTTCCTTTTCTTTGTACAGTGTGTGATCGTAGTACACATATTTGGTTAGACTTTTTCTTCCTTTTCTTTGTACAATGTGTGATCCTAGTACACATATTTTGTTAGACTTTTTCTTCGTTTTCTTTGTACAGTGTGTGATCCTAGTACACATATTTGGTTAGACTTTTCTTCCTTTTCTTTGTACAGTGTGTGATCCTAGTACACATATTTGGTTAGACTTTTTCTTCCTTTTCTTTGTACAGAGTGTGATCCTGGTACACATATTTGGTTAGACTTTTTCTTCCTTTTCTTTGTAGAGTGTGATCCTAGTACACATATTTGGTTAGACCTTTTCTTCCTTTTCTTTGTACAGAGTGTGACCCTAGTACACATATTTGGTTAGAATTTTTCTTCCTTTTCTTTGTACAGTGTGTGATCCTAGTACACATATTTGGTTAGACTTTTTCTTCTTTTTCTTTGTACAGAGTGTGATCCTAGTACACATATTTGGTTAGACTTTTTCTTCCTTTTCTTTGTACAGTGTGTGATCCTAGTACACATATTTGGTTAGACTTTTTCTTCCTTTTCTTTGTACAGTGTGTGATCCTAGTACACATATTTGGTTAGACTTTTTATTCCTTTTCTTTGTACAGAGTGTGATCCTGGTACACATATTTGGTTAGACTTTTTCTTCCTTTTCTTTGTAGAGTGTGATCCCAGTACACATATTTGGTTAGACCTTTTCTTCCTTTTCTTTGTACAGAGTGTGACCCTAGTACACATATTTGGTTAGAATTTTTCTTCCTTTTCTTTGTACAGTGTGTGATCCTAGTACACATATTTGGTTAGACTTTTTCTTCTTTTTCTTTGTACAGAGTGTGATCCTAGTACACATATTTGGTTAGACTTTTTCTTCCTTTTCTTTGTACAGTGTGTGATCCTAGTACACATATTTGGTTAGACCTTTTCTTCCTTTTCTTTGTACAGTGTGTGATCCTAATATACATATTTGGTTAGACTTTTTATTCCTTTTCTTTGTACAGAGCGTGATCCTGGTACACATATTTGGTTAGACTTTTTCTTCCTTTTCTTTGTAGAGTGTGATCCTAGTACACATATTTGGTTAGACCTTTTCTTCCTTTTCTTTGTACAGAGTGTGATCCTAGTACACATATTTGGTTAGACTTTTTCTTCCTTTTCTTTGTACAGTGTGTTAGTACACATATTTGGTTAGACTTTTTCTTCCTTTTCTTTGTACAGTGTGTGATCCCAGTACACATATTTGGTTAGACTTTTTCTTCCTTTTCTTTGTACAGTGTGTGATCCTAGTACACATATTTGGTTAGACTTTTTCTTCCTTTTCTTTGTACAGTGTGTGATCCTAGTACACATATTTGGTTAGACTTTTTCTTCCTTTTCTTTGTACAGTGTGTGATCCTAGTACACATATTTGGTTAGACTTTTTCTTCCTTTTCTTTGTACAGAGTGTGATCCTAGTACACATATTTGGTGAGACCTTTTCTTCCTTTTCTTTGTACAGAGTGTGATCCTAGTACACATATTTGGTTAGACTTTTTCTTCCTTTTCTTTGTACAGTGTGTGATCCTAGTACACATATTTGGTTAGACTTTTCTTCCTTTTCTTTGTGCAGTGTGTGATCCTAGTACACATATTTGGTTATATTTTCATCCTTTTCTTTGTACAGTGTGTGATCCTAGTACACATATTTGGTTATACTTTTTCTTCCTTTTCTTTGTACAGTGTGTGATCCTAGTACACATATTTGGTTAGACTTTTTTCTTCCTTTTCTTTGTACAGTGTGTGATCCTAGTACACATATTTGGTTAGACTTTTTCTTCCTTTTCTTTGTACAGTGTGTGATCCTAGTACACATATTTGGTTAGACTTTTCTTCCTTTTCTTTGTACAGTGTGTGATCCTAGTACACATATTTGGTTAGACTTTTTCTTCCTTTTCTTTGTACAGTGTGTGATCCTAGTACACATATTTGGTTAGACTTTTTCTTCCTTTTCTTTGTACAGTGTGTGATCCTAGTACACATATTTGGTTAGACTTTTTCTTCCTTTTCTTTGTACAGAGTGTGATCCTAGTACACATATTTGGTGAGACTTTTCTTCCTTTTCTTTGTACAGAGTGTGATCCTAGTACACATATTTGGTTAGACTTTTTCTTCCTTTTCTTTGTACAGTGTGTGATCCTAGTACACATATTTGGTTAGACTTTTTCTTCCTTTTCTTTGTGCAGTGTGTGATCCTAGTACACATATTTGGTTATACATTTTCATCCTTTTCTTTGTACAGTGTGTGATCCTAGTACACATATTTGGTTATACTTTTTCTTCCTTTTCTTTGTACAGTGTGTGATCCTAGTACACATATTTGGTTATACTTTTTCTTCCTTTTCTTTGTACAGAATGTGATCCTAGTACACATATTTGGTTAGACTTTTTCTTCCTTTTCTTTGTAGTGTGTGATCCTAGTACACATATTTGGTTAGACTTTTCCTTCCTTTTCTTTGTACAGTGTGTGATCCTAGTACACATATTTGGTTAGACATTTCCTTCCTTTTCTTTGTGTAGTGTGTGATCCCAGTACACATATTTGGTTAGACTTTTTCTTCCTTTTCTTTGTACAGTGTGTGATCCTAGTACACATATTTGGTTAGACTTTTTCTTCCTTTTCTTTGTACAGTGTGTGATCCTAGTACACATATTTGGTTAGACTTTTTCTTCCTTTTCTTTGTACAGTGTGTGATCCTAGTACACATATTTGGTTAGACTTTTTCTTCCTTTTCTTTGTACAGTGTGTGATCCTAGTACACATATTTGGTTAGACTTTTTCTTCCTTTTCTTTGTACAGTGTGTGATCCTAGTACACATATTTGGTTAGACTTTTTCTTCCTTTTCTTTGTACAATGTGTGATCCTAGTACACATATTTTGTTAGACTTTTTCTTCGTTTTCTTTGTACAGTGTGTGATCCTAGTACACATATTTGGTTAGACTTTTTCTTCCTTTTCTTTGTACAGTGTGTGATCCTAGTACACATATTTGGTTAGACTTTTTCTTCCTTTTCTTTGTACAGTGTGTGATCCTAGTACACATATTTGGTTAGACTTTTTCTTCCTTTTCTTTGTACAGAGTGTGATCCTGGTACACATATTTGGTTAGACTTTTTCTTCCTTTTCTTTGTAGAGTGTGATCCTAGTACACATATTTGGTTAGACGTTTTCTTCATTTTCTTTGTACAGTGTGTGATCCTAGTACACATATTTGGTTAGACTTTTTCTTCCTTTTCTTTGTACAGTGTGTGATCCTAGTACACATATTTGGTTAGACTTTTTCTTCCTTTTCTTTGTACAGTGTGTGATCCTAGTACACATATTTAGTTAGACTTTTCTTCCTTTTCTTTGTACAGTGTGTGATCCTAGTACACATATTTGGTTAGACTTTTTCTTCCTTTTCTTTGTACAGTGTGTGATCCTAGTACACATATTTGGTTAGACTTTTTCTTCCTTTTCTTTGTACAGAGTGTGATCCTGGTGCACATATTTGGTTAGACTTTTTCTTCCTTTTCTTTGTAGAGTGTGTGATCCTAGTACACATATTTGGTTAGACTTTTTCTTCATTTTCTTTGTACAGTGTGTGATCCTAGTACACATATTTGGTTAGACTTTTTCTTCCTTTTCTTTGTACAGTGTGTGATCCTAGTACACATATTTGGTTAGACTTTTTCTTCCTTTTCTTTGTACAGTGTGTGATCCTAGTACACATATTTGGTTAGACTTTTTCTTCCTTTTCTTTGTACAGTGTGTGATCCTAGTACACATATTTGGTTAGACTTTTTCTTCCTTTTCTTTGTACAGTGTGTGATCCTAGTACACATATTTGGTTAGACTTTTCTTCCTTTTCTTTGTACAGTGTGTGATCCTAGTACACATATTTGGTTAGACTTTTCTTCCTTTTCTTTGTACAGTGTGTGATCCTAGTACACATATTTGGTTAGACTTTTCTTCCTTTTCTTTGTACAATGTGTGATCCTAGTACACATATTTTGTTAGACTTTTTCTTCGTTTTCTTTGTACAGTGTGTGATCCTAGTACACATATTTGGTTAGACTTTTTCTTCCTTTTCTTTGTACAGTGTGTGATCCTAGTACACATATTTGGTTAGACTTTTTCTTCCTTTTCTTTGTACAGAGTGTGATCCTGGTACACATATTTGGTTAGACTTTTTCTTCCTTTTCTTTGTAGAGTGTGATCCTAGTACACATATTTGGTTAGACCTTTTCTTCCTTTTCTTTGTACAGAGTGTGACCCTAGTACACATATTTGGTTAGAATTTTTCTTCCTTTTCTTTGTACAGTGTGTGATCCTAGTACACATATTTGGTTAGACTTTTTCTTCTTTTTCTTTGTACAGAGTGTGATCCTAGTACACATATTTGGTTAGACTTTTTCTTCCTTTTCTTTGTACAGTGTGTGATCCTAGTACACATATTTGGTTAGACTTTTTCTTCCTTTTCTTTGTACAGTGTGTGAACCTAGTACACATATTTGGTTAGACTTTTATTCCTTTTCTTTGTACAGAGTGTGATCCTGGTACACATATTTGGTTAGACTTTTTCTTCCTTTTCTTTGTAGAGTGTGATCCCAGTACACATATTTGGTTAGACCTTTTCTTCCTTTTCTTTGTACAGAGTGTGACCCTAGTACACATATTTGGTTAGAATTTTTCTTCCTTTTCTTTGTACAGTGTGTGATCCTAGTACACATATTTGGTTAGACTTTTTCTTCCTTTTCTTTGTACAGTGTGTGATCCCAGTACACATATTTGGTTAGACTTTTTCTTCCTTTTCTTTGTACAGTGTGTGATCCTAGTACACATATTTGGTTAGACTTTTTCTTCCTTTTCTTTGTACAGTGTGTGATCCTAGTACACATATTTGGTTAGTCTTTTCTTCCTTTTCTTTGTACAGTGTGTGATCCTAGTACACATATTTGGTTAGACTTTTTCTTCCTTTTCTTTGTACAGAGTGTGATCCTAGTACACATATTTGGTGAGACCTTTTCTTCCTTTTCTTTGTACAGAGTGTGATCCTAGTACACATATTTGGTTAGACTTTTTCTTCCTTTTCTTTGTACAGTGTGTGATCCTAGTACACATATTTGGTTAGACTTTTTCTTCCTTTTCTTTGTGCAGTGTGTGATCCTAGTACACATATTTGGTTATACATTTTCATCCTTTTCTTTGTACAGTGTGTGATCCTAGTACACATATTTGGTTATACTTCTTCTTCCTTTTCTTTGTACAGTGTGTGATCCTAGTACACATATTTGGTTAGACTTTTTCTTCCTTTTCTTTGTACAGTGTGTGATCCTAGTACACATATTTGGTTAGACTTTTTCTTCCTTTTCTTTGTACAGTGTGTGATCCTAGTACACATATTTGGTTAGACTTTTTCTTCCTTTTCTTTGTACAGTGTGTGATCCTAGTACACATATTTGGTTAGACTTTTTCTTCCTTTTCTTTGTACAGTGTGTGATCCTAGTACACATATTTGGTTAGACTTTTTCTTCCTTTTCTTTGTACAGTGTGTGATCCTAGTACACATATTTGGTTAGACTTTTTCTTCCTTTTCTTTGTACAGAGTGTGATCCTAGTACACATATTTGGTGAGACCTTTTCTTCCTTTTCTTTGTACAGAGTGTGATCCTAGTACACATATTTGGTTAGACTTTTTCTTCCTTTTCTTTGTACAGTGTGTGATCCTAGTACACATATTTGGTTAGACTTTTTCTTCCTTTTCTTTGTGCAGTGTGTGATCCTAGTACACATATTTGGTTATACATTTTCATCCTTTTCTTTGTACAGTGTGTGATCCTAGTACACATATTTGGTTATACTTTTTCTTCCTTTTCTTTGTACAGTGTGTGATCCTAGTACACATATTTGGTTATACTTTTTCTTCCTTTTCTTTGTACAGAATGTGATCCTAGTACACATATTTGGTTAGACTTTTTCTTCCTTTTCTTTGTAGTGTGTGATACTAGTACACATATTTGGTTAGACTTTTCCTTCCTTTTCTTTGTACAGTGTGTGATCCTAGTACACATATTTGGTTAGACATTTCCTTCCTTTTCTTTGTGTAGTGTGTGATCCCAGTACACATATTTGAACACATGATATTGTGACTGCCTTACAGCAGTATCAGGTACACTTGATCATATCCTGACAGTAAAATTTATCACTACTATGTAAACCTTGATATGACAAACACTACACTGTAAGACATATGCAGATCTCAAAATGAAAATGTCTTTACCATCTGACTTGCCCTCTTCTGCCAGTTTTCCCATGTTTTCATAGCTATCTTCATCTGAAAAATAAAATTCAGCAAAATAATGAGTCATTATGTAGTAATGAAGTTAAAGATAGGTAATATATAGTCAGCAAGAATATTACTTAAGTTGATTCAAGTGTTAAACAAAACATTTTAATTTTAAAGCATGGCTACATATTTGATTATTGGAAAGGTGCACTCTAATCTGGCCTTTTAATCTGTGGCCTGAATTACATGTAATGTCAACGTTTGCAGTAGACAAATATTTTTATTCTAGATCTTCTTTTCTTCCTTCACTGGGAACTGGACTTCTACTCTACCCTATGAAATGAGTTGTCTCCAGAGCCATGAAACATTTTACAAAAATTGACAGATACCACAATCACTTTACCCCCACACACACATTCATCATTACTCATAGAGTTTGGCATGTTCAGTGAAACTAAAGCCAGTTGTAGCTTATTAAATTACTGCTGTTCAACACTAGATCACTTGTTGCAGTAGCATAAGCTATAGGTTTCCTATGCTATTGATAATGGCTAGCTTTTCAAAGTTAAAGAAAACCCTCCATGTACACTAATGGTCAGGAGATTAAGAGGAGGTTCACACAAAGTATAGTTAGAGTGCACTCCTTCAGCAAGCAAACTGTAACAATTAGTCTGATAGTGATCCTACAAGGCAGACGTCCCCTTTGTGGAAAGCCTTCCACTGACCTTTTTTTTTTTTTGAGGAAATGTGCTCTTTTCTGTGAACATAATGCTGTGTTTTGCTAGGAAGCTGATCTGAAGTATCAGACTGTCATTTCTTGTCAGGGAATGTTCTGTGGGAATACTTATGTGAAGGCCTACATAAAAAGTATTACTTTTTTTTTTTTTTTTACTTTTTCCTGCTGGTTTTATGTATGGGGCAGAACTTGGTGCTTGCACAGATGACAGTGCTTTTTTCTTACCTCTACCTGTTTCTGCCTTAAAACATTACCAACTTTCTGAGGCTCTGCTTTCCGTCTTTAGCACTACATCCTCAGCTGAACCTGTGGAGCAGTTGCCAGTCTTTATAAGAAGACAATAATCAGAGAGTCTAGGTAGCTCAGTGTGTAGCAGTTAGCATTGTCACCTCACAGCAAGAGGTTCTTCTGTTTGATTTTTGTCTGGGGTGCCTTCTGTGTGGAGTCTGCATGTCCTCCCTGCATTCACATGGGTTTCCTCTGGGTGGTCCGGTTTCCTCCCACATTCCAAAGATATGCAGTAGGTGGATTGGACACTCTAAATTGACACTAGGCATGAGTGTGTGCATGTGAATGTATGTGCTGCACATTCTGAGGAGGGTTGGGCCTTGGGCTGGCAATCTGACCCTGTAAAATCCATAACTGCTACAGAAAAAACAAGTGCGGAAAGGTGCTGGTTGCCTGATGCTGCATAAATGGGAAAGAGAGAGACAGTCAAGGAGTCTATGGGTATCAGGTCAGATCCAGTTGTGCCTCAACGACTGATGGGTGACACTGGTGTGTCCAATTTTTGTTTTTCAGACTACTAATTTCCCCTCAGCCCCTTAGGTGTAGCACTTATAGCCAGTAAGGACTTAGTGATAAACATGTCATCTGTGGCTCTAGGGATGCCCTCCATGTGCAAGGAAGAGCCACTCCTGTCTGTCACAGTGGGAAGGGGCAAGTGTTTTACATATGGAGTCTGGGTCCCTGGTGACTGTGCCTGCCTTGCATATGTCCTTTTCCAGGAAAGCTCCCAGGAAAAGGAAAGAAATTGCAAAGCATGTGGCTTCTCCTATTTCTATATTCTTGGACAGGGAAGATTTGCCAAGGAGTCAATTTATGCTTTTTCTGCTCCTACTTCCACTACCGTGAAGAAAAAGAAAAAAGGTTTCCTCACTTTCTGACTCTGAAATTCATATAGAACAGCAGGATTTGGGGGTGAATGTTGGGCTTCAGGTTTTTCTTCTCAATCTGAACTGATAAAGATCTGGAAGATTTTGTTGGACAGTATTTTAAGAAGAGAAGTACCAGCATCCTGGAAGAAAGGTGGTAGCTGTAATACCTAAAGAGGGTAAAAATTCATCTGATCCAGCTTCATACAGGTCAATTTCAATACTAAATCATGATTATAAAGTGTTCATGCCTATAATGGCTAAAAGAATTTCAAAAGTAATACCAAAATTGATAGATATGGATCAATGTGGTTTTGTGAAGAGGAGGCAAACATCTGACAATATTAATAGAACACTGATGATCCTGAGGGAAGCAGAATGTAAGAAAATACCATTGTTGCTGGTGGGTCTTGATGCAGTAAAAGCATTTGACAGAGTAACTTGGGACTTTATGAGCAGGGTAATGGAAACATTTGCATTTCCTGAAAAAATGATAAGGTTGGTTAGGAGGATATGTTGGGGATCGGAGGTGAAAATTAAAGTGGGTGGGGTCCTCTCTGATAATTTCTGCTTGATCAGAGGAGCCAGGCAAGGGTGCCCTCTTTCCCCTTTATTATCTGCATTATATTTAGAACCACTGACAAAGAAAATAAGGGATTTATAAATTCAAAGATGTAATTGGTCTGGGAGTCATGAAAAGCTGGCTCTTTGCAGGTGATATTACTTTATACCTGTAAAGCAAACAGCCTCATGTAGTGACACAGCCTGTGCATGCTCGGAATGAATAGAGGCAGTGCATGCATGCGTGCTCGGCATTCCAGTGCCGAGAAACAGAGCTGCTGCTTTGAATGGAGCTTGGGAACTGGCTTATGGAGGAAATGGGACTACTGGCTTGGGACTCTTTCAGTCCAGGTACTAGCTTTCTGTTTTTCACTGCTTATTTTGAATCCGGAGCGAACTAGGTGTGTGTGTGTGTGTGTGTGTGTGTGAAATGTCCCAGTTAACTATAACTGGTGGCTATACAGAGTAGCTCAGGTTCAAACCCTCAACCTTGGTTGCAGGTAGCAAGAATCTGAATTCCCTACCCACCACCACTTGTGAAAAGCATTCAGATTTTTGCCTCATATTTTTGTTCTGTTCTGTTCCTCATAAAATCTGTGGTTTTCTGGATTTTGAATTCACTAAATAATGACAGACATTTGCATTTCAGACTTCATATTCTTCAGAAAGTACATGGTAACACAAAACATTTTATTATAGCAATTTTCTAAGTTAATAAGATCAATATTTGAAATGTGTACCTATTTTTGGGGCTGTATTCCTCCATTATTGGCTTTGTGCAGGTTTTTTGTGCTAAGAGGTTGAGAGCTATGGTGAGAACTGAATTCACTAAATGATAGCCATTTAAGTTTCAGTCTTCCTGCCTTTCAAGAAACATCTGATTTGGCATAGTGGTATGTTGCTCTGACTGTAGTGCACAGGGTCCAGGGTTCAAGACTTGGAAGTGAAATGCATGGTGGTAGCACAACATTTTATTCTAGCGACTTTCCAAGGTTATACAAGCAATGTTTTAAAATGTGTCTCTGGTTTTGGGCTTTTGTCCCCCTGCAATAAATGTTGGCTTTTTCCAGATTTCTTGTGCTGCAAAGTTGAGAGATACAGTTGAGTGTCAAGTGGATTTTACAAGGGCCAAAGAGCTTCAGGGGCAGAGAAGTTTAGTGCTGCTTATGCTGAGTCTGCTTGCATTGTTAATAGCACAACAGGTAGCGTACTTGCTTTTGATGTAGAAGTATGTAGGTTCTACTCCCACAGTATATAGATGCATTGCAGATGCTGTACTGTGTTGTACTTTTAAAGGGGGTGGATGCTGTAGTCCTGAGACTGTCCTCTTTGGCGGAGATACCTAGTAACTATGAACCTGTTGTCAGTTTGCCATCCATTCCCTATTGCAATATTACTAGCTTATCATTTTTTTAATGTAACATGGGCAATTTATCCCTCAAGGGCAACAGGCACTTTATTTGTAGATGAAACAATGAAATATAAAGTTGTTTGCTAGCAGCAAACTCTTCATTAGTTACAAATCTCTTCAATGTGGAATTATTTAGATGACTTTTACTTCTGCAGAGATTGTGAATATTTACTGATACTGGTGGAATGTAGAAGTTTGAGTAGACTTTTATGATGGAAATGTTCTGAATTGGGCAGTTTTGTCATTATTGGTGCATGCATTTTGTTTCATTGTTTACTGGAAAAATGTTCAAAACAATAAATTTAAAACGCCCTCTAACAACTGTACTGTATTATACAAGGAATATAATTTAATACAATCAGGACAGTATATCAAAGAACACATGTATGTTTCATGTGCAAAGGGCCTATGATTTAAAAACAGCCCAAAGTTAATCTTTATCTGCCACTGGCCAGATGTATTTTCCTTGAATGTGGGTTTCAATGCTGTTTCAATGAATGTGAGTTTCCAGGGCAGAGAAGTTTTAATGCTAAGTCTATTTTCATTGTGAGGCTGCATTGCTTTGTTTAGCAGATGTCTATTAGTGTTTGTGCTGTAAAATGTAAAATAAAACTTTTAAATGAAATCCAAATCATCGCAGAAGTGAAGCGGTATGCACATTACAGTGTTTATGGTAAATGGGGTGAAATAGCCAAGCAATGGGACAATGGAATGGCTGCAGGGGGGAGGCCCCATTTGACCATGATTTTGTGAGAGGGGGAAGGGAGGCAAACTCAAAGACAGCCCCAGCTGAACTATACCTCTCAACTCTCCACATTTTCGCAGAATGAATAAATGTTTGCTTCTTATTTTTGGTTTGTTCCTCATAAAATTTGTGGTTTTCTGACAAATTATTTAGGAATGAAGTCACTAAATAATGACAAACATTGAGTTTCAGAGTTCATACCCTTCAGAAAAATGCATGCTAAAGCAAGAACTGTTATTCTATCAACTGTCTAAGTTTATACAACAGCAATTTTTAGTACTGTCTGTATGGTCCCCAAAAATATTTGCCCTTGTCCAGATTTCCTGTATTAAGAGGTTGAGAGGTACATGCAAATAAATCACTTTATAGAATTAGGTATAGCCAAACCTCTCAACTGTCCCTGACTTTGGCTCAACATGTTGCTCTCCCCCTAATAATCCCTCCGCAAAATGGCAATTTTGGAAGAAAATGCAGAGGGCTTACAAATAAGAAATAACTGAAATGATCAGAGTTATAGATTACTTTTATTTCAGAAATGCAAACCCGTGGTAGTGGTGCTGCGGTAGCGTTGTCGCCTCACAGCAACACGTTGTCCCATTCGATTCTCAGCAAGAGCGCCTTCTGTGTGGAGGCATGCGTGAATGGGCATACCTTCGTTGAAGGTTGTGCTTCAGGGCTGGTAACTCAGTACGTAAAAATCCACCACCAAACATTAGCGGACCGGAGTTCCGCTGTGGCGACCCCTAACCAGGATAAGCCAAAAGACACAACAACATGTGGATTCTCTTATTTTGTCAGCTGCTCAACTTAACAGTACTAATATTAAAGAAGGTGTCCCTTCTCTGACAGGTTCCCAGCTGTATTGTGTGGCTATTTTATATTTTTGCATCACATTTTTGGTCCGTTTTTCATAAAATTGTGGCTTTCTGGCAAATTAGTGGCAAATCATTAAAGACTGACGTTAGAAAATAATGACAGACATTTGAGTTTCATATTTTATACCCTTCAGAAAATTCATACTAATGCAGCACCTACTATTCCATTATCTTTCTAAGTTTATAAGAGGACTATTTACAAATTGTCCTTATTTTTGGGCCTTTGCCCCACTTCTATTTATGGCTTTGTCCACATTTCTTGCTCTGAGGTTGAGAGGTATGATAAATGTGTCAGGGCCATCACTGTCAGCCAGAGACATTTCAAATTGTGACATGCTTGTTGCAATCCACTCCCCCATGTAGTGACTCTGGATGTGTCCAAGCAAGGCAAGGAGCAGTTATGCAGTGTAAGTGTGCAGAGTATCCTCCCATCCAAGGTAGACACAAGTACTACAGTGGCTTTTCATCTGTCCTTGATTTTGCAGAATGTTTTGGTTTTCTGTCATATTTTTATACTGTCGATTTATGCTTATTATTCAGAAAATGCATGTTGTTGCACTGCCTGTTGCTCTGTGTTTAAGTAGCAATGCTTTAATGATCATCAATTACGCTTGTCTGAGATTGTAAGATGGAAGTAAGCTTTAATAAGCATACTGTTAAAGAATTACCAACATTGAAAGCCTTTTTGTTGTTGCCATGCAGAGAATATTTACATAACTAGATAATGTATAAGCCTTAGGTATTGAAATCCATATGACAGTATTTGTAATAAAGGACAGGATTACAGTGTTTTCAGAGGCTCACTACATTTGTTGGAAACTTGTAGTCATCTTTGTAGGCTTTACCAGTAAACTATAAATCTGCAACTGGATTACAAAACGGAACTCAGAGCCAAAAAATTTGTTGTATAATTGTAAAGCACAACAATTTATTTCAATAGGCTTTTCGTTCAGCAATGATGGCTAAACTTCCTCAGACAACAATCAAAAAACCACCACAACTTAAATAGAAACATTTAATCATGTGCTAATAACAATGAATTCACCTAATTATTTATTCAATATACATTTAATACTAAAAATTAAATATATTAAACATCAAACCACTATCAAATATAAAACATAAAACCTACAAAACTATTTTTAAAAACCTATGTTAAATAACTAGGGAAGGATTGTTATAATAATATAACACTATAACACTAAATACGGATACAAGTTCTCCTACTAGCGCATCAAGCTTCTCAATTTTAAAATACATGTTAAAGAGACCTTTTCATTCAAACCCGGGGGTTTTATATGACTGTAATTTTAATTGCCATATCAATTCCTGTCGCTCTAATAATAACTGATATGTACCTCCTTTTATATTAGGAACAATCTGATCTAATATCCTGAAGGAAAAGGAATGTGCAGTATGTTCATTACAATGTTTAGCTAAGGCATTGTCTAACTTCTTTTTCTTGATATTATACACATGTTCATATATCCTATCTTTAAATTTCCTGTTAGTCTTGCCCACATAAAATGCAGGGCAAGACTGACAGGTGGCCAAATATACAACTGACTTAGATTGGCAGTTATATCTCCCTCTCAATTTATAAGTCTTACCATTAATCAAAATATTAGTACCAGTGGCAATATACCTACAATAATTAGAAGCCTCACATTTAAAAGTTCCTTCTATTCTATGCATCCCCGTCCTATTTGTTTCCAAAATACTCTTTAAACTATTTCCTTTTCTACATATAACCATTGGTGCATCACCTAACTTTTTTATAAAACCAGTTTCAAATGTAAATACATTCCAATATCAACCTCCAAACTAAATGGAGTAATAAAACTCATTTTAAAATTACATGTTTTAGATGTAATATTCCTAGCTGTAGTCATAGATGTCGCAACCTCCATCTCTATATGGCTGGTTGCCTCTCCCCTACTCAAAATACTACATTGTTTCATTAAAATAGGCTTATATATTCCTACCCTTCTCTTATATTGCACTTCTTCAATAATTTCTCTTAACATACTTTCAGGGTATCCCCTTCTAACAAACATACCTTTCAATACATTACATTCCTTTTGAAATGCACTTTCTTCTGTTACCATACGAGCAGCATGTACCAATTGGCCCTTTACCACACTCTTTTTCTTCTGGTATGGATGGGCACTTGTAAAATGTAACATTGTGTTTAAATACATTTCCTTATGATGGATTTTAGCTACATATTGTCTTTCATTCGAATCTTTTATAAGTTCTACATCTAAATAAGCAATTTTATCATTTGCCACTTTATGGGTAAATTTTAAAAAAGTTGTAATCATATTTATTTTATCTATAAAACTATTAACCTCTGTTATGTCACCATCATACATAATAAAGATATCGTCCAGGAATCTTGTGTAAAACTTTATCCTAGGTCCCTTCATCATTAAATACATACTGATGCTCCCATTGGGCCATTACTAAATATAGAGGTGGAGGTTGCGACAGCTATGACTACAACTAGGAATATTACATCTAAACATGTAATTTTAAAATGAGTTTTATTACTCCATTTAATTTGGAGGTAGATATGATTAAATTGATTTTATGCAAAAATTGGAATGTATTTACTTTTGAAACTGGTTTTATAGAAAAGTTAGGTGATGCACCAATGGTTATATATAGAAAAGGAAATAGTTTAAAGAGTATTTTGGAAACAAATAGGTTGGGGATGCATAGAATAGAAGGAACTTTTAAATGTGAGGCTTGTAATTATTGTAGGTATATTGCCACTGGTACTAATATTTTGATTAATGGTAAGACTTATAAATTGAGAGGGAGATATAACTGCCAATCTAAGTCAGTTGTATATTTGGCTACCTGTCAGTCTTGTCCTGCATTTTATGTGGGCAAGACTGACAGAAAATTTAAAGATAGGATATACGAACATGTGTATAATATCAAGAAAAAGAAGTTAAACAATGCCTTAGATAGGCATTGTAATGAACATACTGCACATTCCTTTTCCTTCAGGATATTAGATCAGATTGTTCCTAATATAAAAGGAGGTCCATATCAGTTATTATTAGAGTGACAGGAATTAATATGGAAATTAAAATTACAGTCATACAAAACCCCGGGTTTGAATGAAAAGATCTCTTTAACATGTATTTTAAATTTGAGAAGCTTGATGCGCTAGTAGGAATATTTGTATCTGTATTTAGTGTTATAGTGTTATATTATTATAACAATCCTTCCCTAGTTATTTAACATAGGTTTTTAAAAATAGTTTTATAGGTTTTATGTTTAATATTTGATAGTGGTTTGATGTTTAATATATTTAATTTTTAGTATTAAATGTATATTGAATAAATAATTAGATTAATTAGTTGTTATTAGCACATGATTAATTGTTTCTATTTAAGATGTAGTGGTTTTTTGATTGTTGTCTGAGAAAGTTTAGCCATCGTTGCTGAACGAAAAGCCTATTGAAATAAATTGTTGTACTTTACGATTATACAACAAATTTTTTGGCTCTGAGTTCCGTTTTGTACTCCAGTTGCCGATTTGTATTTTAAAGAGTCTGTTCATATTTGGACTTTTGACTTTACCAGTAAACTAAACAGAATGCCAATCTTTCATGTGTTTGGTCCATAACATGTGCTAGTTTCTTGTTTGCTGTTCATTTTTTTACTTTGATCATGTTTTTCCATGAAACAAGTAGATAGGTGTTGTCAGGCAGCAGATCTTTTTTAGATAAGAAACATTTTTACAAGTGGGGGTATCACAGAGAGTGCTACTTTCAGCGTGTTACTTGGAACTTTTATAAAGCTGAATATAAATTAGAATTAGAACTGCAGTGTAAGGAGAAGTGGTTTGAGTTGAGTGTTGCTTGTTTTTTTATACTTGATTTTGACTGGCATTCCAGTAATGTATTTAAAAAGTAATTTATTTTTTCATACCTCTCAACCTTTTTGTTTCCATCTAGACAGTAGGTAAGCTGTCATGTAGCCAATGCACTGAAATATTTTTTTTCTTCTACACTTCATTTTGTCTTGATTGGACTCTCATAATGACGGTTTGGCACCCAGGGCAGTGTATTTAATTAAAGTCCCAGTTTTTGTGGTTTTGGTTATACCTCTGCACCTTTCTAGTTGGTCACACCCCTTCCCATTGGCCCCACCCTTTCAACTATCTTCTGCACCCCCCCCCCTTTGAGTTGAAGTCACCAGCTGCCACTGTACAAATCTCGTTCCAGGTACCACATGTATTTATTTGGACAAACACCGATAAAAGAGATAAAAAACATAAACCAGGTCAAGTGTTTTCATCTCTAGGACTTGGGACTTCTTCAGTAACCTGATTGCAAAGTTGAGTTTCCTTTTACAGACCCTTCATTTCCTCAATTAACTAATTGTCTCCAGATTTAAAGTCACAGTGTGAAAAAATGCAAAACATAAACTCTACTTAATGAATGATGAATACTACAAATAGTAATAATCACTGACAAAATACACTACACTTGAAGAAACAGAAAATTAAAAGATACAATATACTATTTGCACATTAAAAAAAAAAAAGAATACATACACTTAGCAAATTCAGAAACTGTGAACATAGTCCACCAGGTAAACTCTGTATAGAAGATAACATGTAGTATTTGCAGTTTTAAAAAGAATGCATACACTTAGCGAGTTCAGAAACTGTAAACATAATCCAACAGGTAAGCTCTGCATAAATGCAAAATGTTAAATCATAAAACAGTGTCACAAACTAGGAATACAGAAGTCCTAAGCACTTTGTCTAGTGACACCAAACTTTCTCAATGTGAGTTAAAGCTTATCCAACAACAAGTAAATCACTACCAGTATCAGATTTATAAAAAAAATGCATTAACAAAAAATGTGTTTGCAAGTAAAAACAATACAGGTCTGTGACCCAGAAAAATACTTAATCCTAAAACAACTGATTTTATAAATCCAATGCTTTTAACCTCAGTATGGGGGGAACAGAAACGTCATTACTCCCTGGTGAAGTGGTTGAACTGAGTCTCAGCTGCCAGATAAGTTAACTTTTTTATACCTGACAAAACCAGAAATAAGCATTACAGTGTTGTGGGACAATTTGAGACAGATTCAAATCTTTTTGGGATCCAAAATTAATAAAGCAAAAACAAAGGCAAACTTACATATGAATTGGTCCAGCAATATTCATATTTATGGGGACATGATAAAATAAAGTATTTAGGAGTATGGATTAAAAATGATTCTGGTGTGGCAGCTAAGGATATGTGGGAAGAGACTAAACAAAGGATAATACAAAAACTGAGAAAATGGAAGCTTTGTTATATGGATATGGATAGTAAGCTACAAGCAGTTAAAATGTTTTTAGTCTCATTAGTCTTATACATAGGTCAGGCATATTTTTATCAACCAGAGGAGAAGTTGTGGATAGCAATTAATAAAGTGCTGAAGGACTTTATCTGGGAGAGGAAGACAAGAGTCAAGTGGGATAAGCTGATTTATCCAGCAGAACAAGGCGGATTGGGATTACCCGATTTGAAGGGGTATTTCAGAGCTGCACAGTTAAGGCTGCTATATATAGCACAAGCAGAAAACTATAATTCAAAGTGGAAATGTATGATGATGAAATGGGGGGGGGGAGACAAGGAGAGACTGGGATTTTGGATGCAGGCCTTTAAGGAGAATATCGATAATCATACAGAATATTATATTCATAAAGTAGCAGAAAGTATCCTAAGAACTAAGCCAACATGGGGAATGGAGAAAGGAGATTCTGCCGATAGGGATGACTGCAATTAGGGATATAGACAATAGGCAAGAGGGGGCTGGAATATTTTGGAAAAAAATGGAAAAGGAAAAGGAACCAAGCAAATAACTAGAGAGGGAATGATGATAAAATGGGAAGATGCCAATAATTTATTTGGACTGTAGGTTAGAGATTACGTTTTCTATCAAGGATTGATATCAGAGTATAGGCAAAGAGAAAGAAATATGGGGGGGGGGTACTAAATGAAAGACCAGCACTGGTAGGGTTTTTAGTAGAATCTAGAATAGAAGCTGCCATTAAAAAGATATTGCATGGTAACTATAAGAATCAATCAGAGGAGGTTAGAAAGGATTGGGAAGAGAGACTGGATAAGCAATTCACAAAGAAACAATGGGAGGATATATGTTTGTCTCACAAATATGCAACAAAATCTAGAAGATTTAGGATTTTTTCTTGGAAATGTTTACATAGATATTTTTGTACCCCAAGTAGACTCCAGAGAATTTTTCCTCAGGTAGACAACAAATATTTTGTGTGTGACAGGGAAGAAAGAGGTAATTGGGAACATATTTTCTGGGATCATGGTTCATAGGTAGGTACTAGGATATTGGCCCTAGGGCCTATATAAGCCTAGCCAAAAGGTACCCTGGCTTTCACCACCCAAGAAAATTATTTTCCTGTGACCCTGTCGAGCAGAGCCACAGAAGTGATCCCTGGGGAGAATTTCCTATCTCCCATCCAATCATCAAGATTTTTCTTGAAGAGTGCTAATGAGGAGCTTTGTTTGATATAGACAGGTAGTTTGTTCCAGAGTATGGGAAGTCTCTGTGACAGGAATCTATCCCTCCAGCATGTTCTGTTTATTGTGATGACAAGGTTTAGGTCCCTAGAGCATGTAGCTCAGAGGGATTGGGATTTCTTTAAGTGGAGCATGTCCAACAGCTCTGGGTTTAACATAGCTTTGTATGTTAGGCAGAGATCGCCTCTGAGTAGGCGATATGCGACGGAGTAAAGCTGGAGTTTTTTTAGATGGTCTGCATAGGGCATCTGTTTGAGGCCAGTAATCCTCTTTGTGAGGTATTTCTGCGGCCTTTCCAGTTGTTGTAGATGTCTTGTGAGGTACATACCAAAAGGGGTGTTGTACTCTATAATGGGTCTAATGAGTGACGAGTAGAGGGGAACAATGACCTCTTTTTTCCTGGATGAGAAACCTTTTGTGATGAGGTGTGCCACGTAGAGAAATTTCCTGACTATTGTGGCGATGTGATTATCAAAGGAGAGATTACTGTCCACCTGTGTCCCAAGGTCTCTTATCACACTTTCGGTGTTAAGTAGACTACTGCCTATGTGGTAATTGATGGGTAGAGAGTTTTTACCAAAAGGGATGACAATGCACATTTTGGCATTGAGCTTGAGGCCATGGCTTTGACACCAGGCATCTGTCTCAGTGAGGCCCTTTTATAGGATGGTCACATCGTTAGGAGTTTTGATTATGGCTCCTAGTTTGCAGTCATCTGTGAACTTCGTTAGCCAAAGATCTTCTGTGTTAGCCTGTACTTCAGAGAAGTAGATACCAAACAGGAGAGGACCCATGAGTGAAACCTGTGGTACTCCACTTGTCACTGGTCTGAAGTTGGATTTGGAGTCTGCTACTTTCACAGTGTGGGTTCTGTCAGTGAGCCAGTTGGCAACCTATCTTGTGACATAGGGACTTATACCTAGTTTAGTGAGTTTATCTATAATTCCAGAGTGGGTGATGGTGTTGAAAGCCTTAGCGAGACATAGATAGGCTGTGTGAACCACCTTACCCTCATCTACGGCTTTGGTGACCGTTTCAAAGAAGTCTATCAGGTTTAGGAGACATGATCTGCCTTTTACAAACCCGAACTGGGTGGGGTCCAGAGTTTGGAGATTACCAATGTCTTTGTTTATAACTTCCATGATGATATGTTCCATAGCCTTGCAGATCAGGCTCATCAGGCTAATGGGGCGGTAGTTCTCAGGGTCCGTGGTGGCTCCCCCTTTGTGCAATGGGATAGCCGCTGCTGTGCACTATTCAGTGGGCACAAAGCCTGAGGTGAGGCTATGACTGAACATGGTACTTAGGTAGGGTGCCAGTTCGTTCTGTAGTTCGTGTAGAATGCAGCCTGGGATGTTGTCAGGTCCCATGGATGCTGTGTTCTTGGCTTTGGAGAGTGTGTGTTTTACCTTTGCAGCCATGATTACAGGAACTTTGCATTCTTCCAGTATAGAGATGGGCCCTTTAGGGGATGAGAGGGGGGTAAAGTTATCACTGAACCTATCTACCAGGATGTTGGCAATATCAGTTTGTTCTGTATGTTTAGTAGTGCCATTGTGCTGTAACTCAGAGCAGAAATGAGTGTTGCCATTGAGATTTTTGATAGCTATAGAATGCTTTGTGGTTGTCTTTAGAATCAGTGGCGATTTTGTTTTCGTAACTAGCTTTTCAGGATTTTATGAGGGATTTTAGCTTCTTACTGAGGCTGACCAGGGAGTTCCTCCAGTCATGGGATTTTACTCTTTTTTGCAACAGTTTCTTTCTTCAGTTGTTGAGTTTGTTTATGGCAGGGGACCACCAGATTGGATTAATTTTTTTGGAGGATAGCATCTTGGTTCTGTTAGGGATTGCACAATCCATGCACTCGTGTAAGTGCTTATAAAGTGCGTTTGTGTAGGATTCAGCAGTCATACCTCTACTGTCCGTCAGTATGGGTGTCATGAAGTTTGCCCCTTCTGTCTTAAGAAGCGTGAAGTTGGCTTTCGAGAAATTTTTTATGGTGGTTTCCCTAATGGGGGGTGGGGGCGGGATGTGGATGTCTAGGGTGATTAACTTGTGGTCGGATTTGACCAACGAGGAATTGACCTCTGGTGTGGAACACCGGTTGCCCATGTTGGCATGAGTTGGAGGATTTAAGGATTCCCTGTGGGATGCACTGTTAGAGATGCTGGGTGGGTAGATTGGTGTGATGAAGGAGATGATTTTTTTGAGTAATGATACATTATCGGAACTGCCTAGACATGGTAAGGCCTTGGTGTTGTCTAATTATGGTGGCTACCAAAAAAGCAATTACTAGAAAATGGAAATCAAAATCTAAATCAACTATAGTAGAAGTAGTGAATATAATAATAGAGATAAAACAACAGGAATTGGAATCTTTAGAAAAGGGTAGGAGCAAACTATATAGGAAAACATGGGAATTGTGGGAACAGTACATACAGTGGAGAAATGAGGTTTAAAAGAAGTCAGGACTTAAATGAGGTATGCAGTGTTTGACTGAAAATGATTGGGTAGATTATAAGTGATGTATAATGTTTGCACCGGTTGCCCATGTTGGCATGAGTTGGAGGATTTAAGGATTCCCTGTGGGATGCACTGTTACAGATGCTGGGTGGGTAGATTGGTGTGATGAAGGAGATGATTTTTTTGAGTAATGATACATTATCGGAACTGCCTAGACATGGTAAGGCCTTGGTGTTGTCTAATTATGGTGGCTACCAAAAAAGCAATTACTAAAAAATGGAAATCAAAATCTAAATCAACTATAGTAGAAGTAGTGAATATAATAATAGAGATAAAACAACAGGAATTGGAATCTTTAGAAAAGGGTAGGAGCAAACTATATAGGAAAACATGGGAATTGTGGGAACAGTACATAGAGTGGAGAAATGAGGTTTAAAAGAAGTCAGGACTTAAATGAGGTATGCAGTGTTTGACTGAAAATGATTGGGTAGATTATAAGTGATGTATAATGTTTGCAGCTGGGAGTGTGTCAGTATGGTTTGTGATGCAAAAATGCTTACAACTATGATTGTGTTGGTGTGGTTTGTTTTCATTTATATAAATGTATGATTGCCTTTTTTGTAAGTGATGGTTTAATAAAGATGTTTCTTATTTAAAAAAAGGCAGGGATTGCATAATTTATGTAATGTTACTTAGGTTATATGATATATAGCAATATATGTGAAGTATATTGTTTGTAAACGTGAACTTGTTAACACAGTTTGATTACTTTTATATAAATGCCACAAGAGATAATCCAATAAAGGTGTTAAAAAATTAATCTAAAATTAAACTAGGTTTTTCAGTGGGATCAAATGAAATCCCCATTGCTTAGCAAATGTATTACGGTTTTCTATAGCCAGCGGGTATTCCTCAGTCAGCAAGTGTTCCTCATTTTTTATCTGCTTTAGAGAATGTTTTTCTCACAGCTTGCAGTTTATCTGACAGATAACCACCTGTTCCTTAGGATGTCTGATACGTTGTACAAGGTAACTCAGACTCACAAATACTTATTTTTTAATCCTAAAGCAGTGATTTCCCTATCCAAAAATGCTTCTCCTAGACAAATTGATAATGCTAGCACTAGTCCCTCTAACAAGGATGGGAAAGCTTTTGACAAAATTGGGAAGAAAGTGTATTCTTCTGTCACTTTAACATTCAGAAAATTTAAAATGCCAGGCTCATATGTTAAAGTACTTACTTTTGTCTTTTGAGAAGATGCAAAAGTTAAATGTTACCTTCCCTCATCTGAGCAGAAAGATTCTCTGAATGTCCTTTTAGTTTCTGCTTCTCATGTGATTAAACATGGCTTAAAATGTTCTTATGACACTGCAGATACTGTTCCCAGAGTTGCTGTTCCTGAGTTAGTCATGAGAAGATTTGCTTGGTTATACTCTCAAAATCTTCTTGAAAACATTAAAACTGAAAATTGTAAATTCTCCCATGGGTAAGTAAGTTCTGTTTTGCCCTTTTGCAGCTGAGTTGCTTAAAAGGTTTAATGAGAGGGGAAAATTAATACAATAGGTAACCCAAATCTTCCAGCCTTCTTTTTTAAGGCAAATAGTTTTTTTTCCCTTCTACCTTAGCCCCTTATTTCAATAAACAAGAAGGTGCCTACAAACAGGATTTTAAAAAGCAATGTCAAGGGGGCTCCAAATGGAAAGGAAAAGTCTCTTACAACCAAGGATAGTCCCAAAAAGTCAGAACAACTATGGGCCCCCCCAGCAAGCTCCTCCTTTCCCTGAGTATTCATCTTCCCATGTGGCTTCATACTGTTTCAGACAATTATTGACATCTAGAAAATCATTCAGCAGGCGTACACTCCCTTCCAGGGGAGCTGTCCTTGCCCAGTAACGCAAATGTCCTATTTCTTCCTTTTCAGAAACAACTGCTATGTCAATGACTCCCTGAGATAAGAATTGTTATCTTACAGAGTCATTGAACAAATTCTTGCAGACCAGAGGGGCATAGGATTTTATTCAGGAATTTGTCTGGAGTTAAAGAGAGAGAAGGGACTTGGTGGCCTGTTCTAGACCTCTCTGTTCTCAATCTTTAAGTAAAGTTTCCAAAGTTGAAAAGGTTGTCCCTCTGGAATCTATTACTGCTGGTTCCTTTATTAGCTTTCATTGTAAAGTTAGATTTAAAAGAAGCTTGCCATCACATTCCCATTGGCAAGTACTTCAGACATTTGTTTAAAGATTTTCTGTATCTGGCTCACATTATCAATTCTGTGCCTTATCTTTTCCTCTATCCTCATCTCCAAGGGTATTTACAAAGTGTCTGGCTCCACAGTTGCTTATTGCAGATTCCAAGCTATTTACATTTTCCTTATTGAGATGATTCCATTATATTTGATGACTTGTTTTCCAGTTGCTGAGAGTCCATAGAAAGCATTCTAAATCTTCAACTTAGTTTGGAATTTCAAGTGAACTTACAGAAATCGTCTTTTACCCCATCTCACAGAATTGTTTTAATAGGATGTATTTTAGATTCTGTTCTGGAAGAGCTTTTCTTCCTCTATGCAAGGTAGAAATGTTCCAAAAGTTCCTCCTAAGTTTTTTCCACTCAAAACCAAGCAGGGTACATGGCTTCTATGATTCTTAATGATTCTCATAGTCAGGCTTCCCACAAAAAAACAGAATGGTACTTTTTAGGTCAGTGTGGACTCAGCACCTTCACCCATTTTTCAGGTCCCTATTTTAGGATTTGTAAGGGGGAGGGAGTTGTGGTGGGTAGACCAGTTATCTCAAAATCTAGATATCCCATTCTATCTTCTGCATGCTGTTCAGTCTGTCACCATAGATGCTTCAGACGGTTTACTATTGAAATTGCGAACATCACTCGGTCGACTGTCGTATGGTCGAACGCATAAGGTCGGAAACACAGATGTCGAAGACTTTATAATCAATCGAGGAACGGTTTTAACATGGGTCGAGGTAGGTGTACAGTATTATTCCCTACTACAACCATCTTCCCTACCTCGACCCATGTTAAAACCGTTCCTCGATTGATTATAAAGTCTTCGACATCTGTGTTTCCGACCTTATGCGTTCGACCATACGACAGTCAACCGAGTGATGTTCGCAATTTCAATAGTAAACCGCTTCAGACATGGCTTGAGGAGCTATTTCAAAAGGAGTGATTGAACAAACAAGACAGACAAAAACAAATAAATGTCAAAGAGATGCTGTAATAAACGTTTTGAAAGCCCTAAATGATCTCTGGTCTAATATTACCAGTGATGTGGTATGTACAAGTGTGCGTGGGGGGGGTATCAGATCTTACCCCCTTTGCAAATTTGCTATGATAGCCTGGGACATAGCAACTCGGATTAGTTTGACTCTTCAGGTTTCATAAATTCTTGTCAGAGGCAAGCATTGTAGCAGAAAAGCTAAGCAGGACTAAGACAGGCCCTCACTAATGGAAACTTCACCACTGGGTCTTCCAGGAATTGATCCAACTGCGGGGAACACCTCAAGTAGATCTGTTTGCCTCCTCTCAGAACAGACAACTAAATTAATTCTGCTCCAGGATTCCTTGTAAGCAGGTCAGGAAGACAGATGTTTCTCATTCCCATGGACAGGAAAATTCCTCTGCACCTTTCCATCCCTTCCACTGATATCAAGTGTTCTTCAAAAGATCCAGAAGGACTCTGCAAAGATTGTGGAGGTGACCCCCTTTTGGGACAAGCGATTTTTACCTTCTTCTGAAATTGGCCAAGGGCAATTACTGCAGGCTTGGCCACAGACTGGATTTACCTGCACAAGACAGGGGTTGTTTGATATACCCCTGTCCGAAAACTCTTTAATTGACTGCCTGGTGATATAATCTTGACACCTTTTGTCCACCTTTTTTTTTTTTTTTTTTTTTTTTTTTTGAGGATGTGCATCATGTACTGAAGGAGGCTGTTAGGAAATCATGTATATGTAAGTGGAAAAGATTTTCTAGTTAGTGCCACTCAAAGAAACAGGACTCTCTTAAGGCTTGACTGCCTCTGGCTCTTGATTATTTGTATGAGTTACTGTCCTCTGGCCTTTCTTTCTCCTCTATCAAGATTCATTTGTTGGACATCTCTGCATATCTGCCTTTGGATCCCCCTTTCTAATCATCCTCAAGTCAAACAGTTTTTAAAGGGGTTTTGTATATCTGGCTTCCTATAAAAAGGTGGCTCCTCCTTGGGGTCTTAACTGTGTGCTTGAAAAGCTTACTCTTTTTCCATTTGAACGAACCCATCAGACTGAATTGAGGTTTTTAGCATGCAGAACTCATTGCTCTGACTGTATCTGAGTTACAAGCTCTTATCATGAATCAACCCTACTTCTTTTTTTCACAAGGACAGGGTTTCTTTGAGAACTAACCCATCCTTTATGCCTAAAGTGGTTCAGATTTTTCTTTGAGCCAGTCTATAAATTTCCTTGTTTTTTCCTGATCCCCAAAACAAGGGAACAAATTCTTAGCACTCTGCATGTTCACAGGTAGCTCAGATATTACCTAGACAAAGCCCAGTCCTTCAAAAAAGCTCATCAGCTGTTTGTCTCCTATGAATAAAAGTGGAAAGCACAACCAGTGTTAAAGCAGACTATTTGAATATGATTGTCTCATGCTATTTCTTTTTGTTATTCTAAACATAATGAGCCACTTTCAAGCAGGGTTTCCAGTTTTGATTATGTTTCCTGGCATTTTTCTTTCCGGGTTATTGCCTCCTTTTTTGGGGTCAAGAAAGCATAGTGCTTTCCATACACTGTCTCTTATATGGAGATCCTCTTGAGCTCCTGACAATTAGAGCATGTGGAAAAAGCTTGCTGGTTGCAGTGGGGTAGGACCCATAAGGTTAGACTACTGTAACAATGATCTAGTTGAACATCTACTGTTATGGTATGTTTATTTACACAATTCTATTTTCTTACTATAGCCATTTTGCACTGTTTTTCATCAGCCCAAGTGCCTCCACTTGTTACTCCTAACTGTCTTCTTTAGGTTCCTTTCCTACATATTAGAGCATTATGTGCTTGTCCATTGTTTCCTTCCCTTGTTAGAGCCTGTTCCTTTGTTTTACGCTTTCTTCTCTAGTAACCCCTCTCTCAAAAAGCAGCAACACTTGCCATTCATAATAAGGCCTCAACAGTCTCTACTCCCAACCAGTATTATTCCCCATTCCCTCCTGATATCTATAACCCATGCATTTGTCATAGGAGATTATATGAGATTACTAGGCTATCACCCCAGAGGTCATTTCAAGCCTAGCCTTTTCATCCCAATGTAATACCATAGAAATGTTAGTTTAATTTCCTCTATAAACAGGCTAAAATTTCTCTCACTATTAAATCATTGTCATATAACTTGTATCTATTCTTAACAAATGTTTTCATATTATGTCTAATTTGGTATAATTATTTAAACTGTATTTGTTTTTGTATTATCTTTAAAGACTGTAAAATTATTTTTCTTGAAATGTTTTATAATATTTTGGAACTATCTTCCCGGCCACCACTGAAAACTGGATCCTACCCAGTCAGACTTTCTCAGTAAGCAAATGTCAATAAATAAAAAATAAATAAATAATCCCTCTGACCACAGTAAATGTTACTTGTTTTCATAAAAAGGACAGCTTTGTACTCTTTACTATTCTCATGATTGTAGAGTAGCTGTCATGTCTTAAGATTTTAGTTTATTTATTATTTCATTTATTTTATTTTTATTTGTTAATCATGGCAGAACACTGATCTCAGTTGACCAATAACAAAATAATTATTGTAGGTTCATAGGTTCATACTAGGCTATCTGCCCTAGGGCATTTATAAGCCTAGCCAGAATGTGTTTGGCTTTCGCCACCCATTTTAAATTTATTTTGCTATGCCCTTTTTCGAGGTTAGTATACTGTGCCTCTGTCTAACAGTGACACAGAAGTGATACCCGGGGTAAACCTACGATCTCCCATCCACTCATCAAGATTCCTCTTGAAGAGCGTCAATGAGGGACTCTGCCTAACCTGGACTGGGATTTTATTCCAGAGTGAAGGGAGCCTCTGGGTTATGAATCTGTCCCTCCAGCATGTCCTATTTATTTCAGTGCTGAGGTTCAATTCTCTCGAGCGAGTAGCTCGATGGGATTTGGATTTTCTGAGGTGCAGCATGTCCATTAATTCTGGGTTGGACATGGCTTTATACGTCAGGCACAGATCGCCTCTGAACAGGCGGTATGCCACTGAGTAGAGCTGGAGTTTCTTTAACCGGGCAGCATATGGCATCTGTTTGAGCCCTTTGATCCTCTTGGTGAGGTACTTTTGGGGTCTTTCCAGTTGCTGCAGGTGTCTGGTAAGGTACATCCCAAAAGGGGCATTGTACTCAATTATGGGCCTGATGAGGGATGAGTAAAGAGGCACAATGACGCCCGCTGATCTAGATGTGAATCCCTTCATGATTAGGTGGGCTATATAAAATGTTTTTCTAACCACTTTGGCCACGTGGTTGTCAAATGAGAGATTGCTATCAACTTGGGTCCCCAGGTCCCTAATTACTTCTTCTGTACTTAATGGATTACTACCTATGTGGTAATTTGTGGGCACTTTGTTTTTGCCAAAGGGGATGACTATACACTTCTTGACATTTAGCTTGAGGCCATGGCTCTGGCACCAGTTGTCTGTTTCTATGAGGCCCTTCTGGAGGATGCTTGTGTCGGCTGGAGAGTCGATTATGGCCAGTTTGCAGTCATCTGTGAACTTGGTCAGCCACAGTCCTTCCGTGTTGGCCTGTACCTCCGAGAAATATATACCGAACAAGAGAGGTCCCAGGACTGAGCCTTGTGGGACACCACTTGTAACTGGTTTGGAGTCTGACATGGCTCCAGCAATTCTAACCATGTGGGTTCTGTCCTTGAGCCAATTTGCAATCCATCTAGTGACATAGGGGTTTATATTTAAGCTGGTGAGCTTATCTATAATGCCCGAGTGGGGTATTGTATCGAAGGCTTTGCGAGGTCCAGGTAGGCTGTGTGGACCACCTTCCCTCGTCAATGGCCTTGGTGACTGTTTCAAAGAAATCAACCAGGTTTAAGAGGCAGGATCTGCCCTTAACAAAGCCGAACTGGGTAGGATCCAGTGTTTGTAGGTCCCCAATATCTTTATTTATGAGGTCCATGATGATCCTTTCCATAGCTTTGCAGACCAAGCTAGTCAGGCTTATGGGGCGATAGTTTCCAGGATCCGTTGAGGCACCACCTTTATGGAGAGGGACCACTGTTGCTGTACGCCACTCTTTGGGCACATATCCTGTAGTAAGGCTGAGATTGAACAGTAGTTTTATGTTTGGGTTTAGCTCTTCTTGGAGTTCATGTAGGACGCAGCCCGGGACACCGTCTGGTCCCATTGATGCTGTGTTTTTTGCTTTGGAGAGGGCAGCTCTTACCTGAGCATCTGAGATGTCAGGGGGGCAGCACTCTGCTGGGATAGATATTTGCCCTTTTGGTGGGGAGGGGGGGGGAGTTTGCGCTGAACTTGTCAGCTAGGATGTTGGCAATGTCTGTGGGTTCGGTGTATTTTTTGTCATTTTGGATTCATTCTGAGCATATCTGGGAATTACCACCAAGGTTCCTAACATAACTAAAGAAAGCCTTGTGATTATCCTTAGTGTCCTGTGCAATTTTTCTCTCGAAGCTGGCCTTAGACAATTTTATGTGTGCCCGTAGTTTTTTGCTAATACTGATCAGTGATGCCTTCCCTTTTTGGGATTTTGCTCTATCATTTAGTAGCTTCCTCCTTCTGTTGTATAGTTTGTTTATGGCTGGGGTCCACCAGACAGGATGTCTGCCTTTGGAGGATTGGGTCTTGGTTTTATTTGGGATCGCATGATCCATGCATTCCTGAAGGTGTTCATAGAATGCATTTATAAAGGATTCTGCAGTCTGGGCCGTATTTTCCACAGGCCCAGGGGCTTTGAAGGATTCCACCTCAGTTTTGAGGAGTGTGAAATTTGCTTTAGAGAAGTTTTTCACTGTGGTTTTCTGGGCAGGGGGTGGGGTTGGGATGTGAATATCCAGTGAGATTAGTTTATGGTCTGATCTTACCAGTGAGGGATACACTTCTGGTCTGGAGCATAGAGTCCCCATGTTGGTGATGATCAGGTCTAGTATGTTTTCCCCTCTTGTGGGAGTGGTAACAAGTTGTTCCATAGCATTTGAGTTTATAAATTCAAGGAACCTTTGGGCTAGGGTGTTGGAGCTAGAGTAATGCTCCCAGTCTATGTTTGGGTAGTTGAAGTCGTCCAATATAATGGTGTTTGGAGAGACCTTCATATTTTCCAGTGTTCTCAGGAAGGCCGAGTGGGGTTCCTGGGTTTGGGAGGATGGTCTGTAGCAGGCTATAAACTGGAAGGCAGTTTTACCCACTGTTAGTTGCACATGGATAGTCTCTGATGCTTCGTGCTTTGCCACCAACCTGGAGGTGTGGGTATCTTTGATGAATATCGATACTCCCCCTCCTTTTGTGGTTCGGTCCAAGTTTTGGGGCCGAAAAGCATGGTATGAGGTATAACCTGGTAGTGCTGGGGTGCTCTCGGGAGCCCTGAACCAGGTTTCTGTTACTGCACAGATATCGATGTTCTCCATGCTAAGAAGAGTTTTGAGTGCGTGCATCTTGAGGTTTAGACTTCTGGCGTTGAGTAGCATTACTCTTAGTTTCTTATCCCTTGTGATACCTATGGAGGTGGGTTTGTCTTTTGAGCCTTGCCTAAAAAAGGCACTATGGGGGTAGCAAGAGCCTTTGCCAATATCCGAAAGCCCAGGGGTGACAGGTGTAAGCCGTCCCTAGCAAAGCATCGTGGCTTGTCGAGCATATCATCCCAAGCTGACAGGCATTGGATCCCCTTTGAATGACACCAGTACTTAAGCCAATTGTTGAAATTGATCATCTTGTCTTCATATTGTGGCATCATTCTTGGTGAGGGTAAGATGCTACTCAAGGTCAGGGTCATACCAGCCTGGGCTACATGCTCAGAGAGCTCCTTTATGTCTCTTTTCATGTAGTCCAGGGAGGTATGTCTCAGGTCATTCACACCAGCATGGACAATGACTGAGTCATATTTGTACTTGCCTTGGAGTGACCTGAGTGCTTGTGTTATGTGGCGGATCCTAGCGCCCGACAGGCTGCTCACCGTGACCCTCTCCTTGTTCAGCCTGGTGAGGGGGACGTCAGTGTGCCTGACGATAGAGTCACCTATTACAAGTGTATCAGATGTGTTGTTTAGTCTTAAGGGCTGTGACTGTTCGGCACACTGGCTTTGTGAGATATGTGTTGCAGGTGTTTTGTTTTGGGGTAGCGGCTGCTTGGGTGTCTGCTTTGGAGGTCTCTGCTGCTTCAGCAGATCTTTATTTAGAGCCTTTGATTATGTTTTTGTGTGATCATGTGTTTGGTTTGCTGTCATGGTAGGTCTATGTGAGACTGGAATTGTAGTGAGTGTGGTTTCCTTCTCCTCCAGACTGGTTATGCCAGTACTGAGTTGAGAGAGCTTAGCCTCCAGTTTGGCTATATGGTTGCTTCTCTCACATGTGTTGGAATTTGTTGGGAGGAGGAGAGGGTTGTCTGTGTACATGAGGCAGTTGTAACATTGCCTCAAGATTCCCAGATTCACCAGCTGGAGTAGAGAGGAGATTGCCAACTGACCTTTGGACATGCTAGAATAATATTGGGAATTCCTTAATAATTGAAAACCAGGGCCAATGGGGAGTGAGGGTGTAGTGCTTTTAATTTTTAGTGCTGACTTATATAATTGCTTTAGTGAGCAAGTACCAGGTAACTTAAGTGCAATGTGTTACAGGTAACTTAAATGCAAAAACGACAAACAGTAACTTTCTTTCAAGTGAAACAAGAAAATAAGTACAGTAAGCAATGCAGATATCACTAGTGATCCACAGAAGCGCTGAGAAGCAGCGTATTAGGTGGAATTAGCGTTCCAGGGAAATAACAAGCAAACAAACAACAAGCTTATAAACAAAGTTAGATTCAGCAGGCCTGGATCTAGTCTATGCTACAGCAAACAAGGTGTACCAATTTCAGTAAGATACAGTTCAAATATTCAGGCACTATAAACCTTTAACCAGAAATTCCCAGCTCAGAAGGGCAGAGTCCAGCCTCTTCTCCCACAAGAGTGCAGACCATAAACCTTCTTAATGTAAAATACCTGGCCTGAAGCCCAAGTGCTTAAACCAGAACGAATACACTTTAAGAATAACAGACACTGGGCTCTCAATCAGCAGTTCCCAACTTAGAAGAATGAAAGTTACCTGTCCTGCCACCACCGTGCATGCCACAAACTTTCCTAATGTAAAACAACTGGTCTGAAGCCCAAGTGCTTAATCCAAAAGACTTAGAATGATAGCTACACTTTAATCAAGTTACTACGAAGCAGTAATAAATACAATTGAATACTTTAGAGAATGCCTGGATTAGTGCTCAAGTTACACAAACAAAGCTAGATCCAGCAGGCCCGAATCCAGTCTATGCCACAGCAAACAAGGCGCACCAACTTCAGTAAGAAGCAGTTCAGATATGCATGCACTATAAGCCTTTAACCAGAAATTCCCAGCTCAGAAGGGCAGAGTCCAGCCTCTCCTCCCACAAGAGTGCAGACCATGAACCCTCTTAATGTAAAATAACTGGCCTGAAAGCCCAAGTGCTTAAACCAGAATTTATACACTTTTAGAATAACAGACACTGAGCCCTCAATCAGCAGTTCCCAACCTAGAAGGATGTAAGCTACCTGTTCTGCCACTACAGTGCTGACCACAAACCCTCTCAGTGCAAAACAACTGGTCCGAAGCCCAAGTGTTTAAACCAAAAGGCTTAGAATGAGTTACACCAAGCAGTAATAAATACAATTGAGTACTTTTAAGATGATGCAAAAGTAAAAAAGTAGGTAGAAACACAAGTACAGTAAAAGCAGATGAAATTTTTTTTTCTGAATAAGTGCTGAGATCAAAGAAAGATTTGAGTGCTGAAATTAGAAAACTGGCTAGTTATAAGAAAAAAAACTAAGCTAGAAGGCTTCCCTCCAACACAGAAGGGCTTGGGGGCTCAGAAGCCTACAAATAGTCTATACCACTTAACAGGAAAGGCAGGAAACAAGCTTACATTTTTTTTTTCTGTTTCCCAGATGCTCTCTTTGTACACAGTAGGAGTGCCTGAAATCAGAATATGATCTCACTGCACTCAGTTGGGTGTGCAAATGAGATGGGCCCAGAAGGAGTATCCAAACACAAATTTACAAGAGGGGCGGGCAGTTGCAAGGCCACTAAGATTAACACCAAAACCAAAACAAAAACAGGGAGAGTGGGTGGGACTAACTGAAGAGCAGAGTGAAAACTTCCAGTTCAGTTAATATTCCTTCCACACAGTTAAAATCAATTTAAATACTGTATTTTTTGAAAAAAAAGAGCAGATAAAGGTACTTAAATTCTCTTATACGTCCAGTTGAATATAGCAAATTCTTAGCCGGCCAAAGCTGAGGTTTTTAAGCAGAAAATATTTCACACTGTACCACTTAAATAGGCAAGGACAGGAAATCAAAGAATGTGACTACCCCCACACCTGTAATTACTAGCAAATAACAAAATTCAGCAAACACTGACTAACTTCCAGTTCAGTTAATATTCCTTCCACATAGTTAAAATCAATTTAAATACTGTATTTTTTTGAAAAAAAAGAGCAGATAAAGGTACTTAAATTCTCTTATACGTTCAGTTGAATTCAGCAAGTTCTTAGCCGGCCAAAGCTGAGGTTTTTAAGCAGAAAATATTCACACTGTACCACTTAAATAGGCAAGGACAGGAAATCAAAGAATGTGACTACCCCCACACCTGTAATTACTAGCAAATAACAAAATTCAGCAAACACTGGCTAACTTCCAGTTCAGTTAATATTCCTTCCACACAGTTAAAATCAATTTAAATACTGTATTTTGTTGAAAAAAAAGCAGATAAAGGTACTTAAATTCTCTTATCGTCCAGTTGAATTCAGCAAGTTCTTAGCCGCCAAAGCTGAGGTTTTAAGCAGAAAATATTTCACACTGTACCACTTAAATAGGCAAGGACAGGAAATCAAAGAATGTGACTACCCCCACACCTGTAATTACTAGCAAATAACAAAATTCAGCAAATACTGACTAACTTCCAGTTCAGTTAATATTCCTTCCACACAGTTAAAATCAATTTAAATACTGTATTTTTTTGAAAAAAAAGAGCAGATAAAGGTACTTAAATTCTCTTATACGTCCAGTTGAATTCAGCAAGTTCTTAGCCGGCCAAAGCTGAGGTTTTTAACATGCAATATAGTGTTACAGATGGATAACTCACTCCGGATGCTTCTGCATGGGTCTATTTTCTAACTCAGCTATGACATTTTGAGGATAAAGTTGACATTAAATTTTAATATAAAATGCTGTATATACAGTTGCTATATACCTGTTTCTGTCATTAGCCTGAAGGAGCTTGATCATTGCCTTGTTGACCTAACTTGGTTATAAAACATAATAAATACATCAAATATGGACTAACCTGGTTTGTAACAAATAAATTAATACTGTTGCCCAGCCATAAAGAATGAATGTTGATAGTTATACAAAGCTAGTTAATCTGTATATACTGAAGAAATGGAGTATAATGCCCCTTTGGCATGTATCTGTTCAGACACATGCAACAACCGGAACATCCACAGAGATACCTAGGATACAAGGCCTAAACAACATGTCCTACATGGACTGACTCAAAGCTCTGTCACTATACTTAGTATTCTGTAGACTGCTAAGAGGTGGCCTGTGTCTGGCATACAAAGCACCCCCCAACCCATTACTGATGGATTTACTGCACATCAGCAAGTCAAATGGCATCAGAAATATCCTGTCTAGGGATCTAAACCTCTTCTGGTTCTCTCTGGTTATGGAGGTAGTACAGTCTATAATTCAGATGGTCTTTTTTAAGTACAGGACCCTAGAATTAACAGTGAGATAAACAGTTAGGGTCTAACATTGTTTGGCAAGGAAATCAGCAGAGTATAATTGTATGAGATAATATATATTGTCATTTTTATGGAATAAACATTAGTTTGATTTTTAAAGAATAGGGGTATACTTATCCCTATGACTAGATCTGAACAGTGTAAGGTTACACGTGTTCATAGTGCCAGGAGGTAGTCAGGTCTGTATAGCCGATGTAATACTAGAGAAGGCTTTTTCAATGATAAGTTACAAGAAGGGCTACTAAGCTGTCATACCAATACTAGTATACATAAATGGTAGAAACAATGGAAAGCTTATTGGAAAGTGTAGTGAATTAATATTTATATAATTAAGTTTTCTCTTTAATTTTATAGTTTTTCATCCATGCATCCATCTCTCTACTTCTTATGCCCGCTGCTGTATAACAATGGGGGTGGAGATTGCCTTGGCAAGCAGAGGGTAGAACTAATCCCACACTAGATTCTAGTCAGTACCACATGTACTCACACACACACACACACACACACACACACACACACACACACACACACACATACACACACAGTTTAGCATCCACAATCAACATGCCAGCATGTGTTTGGAGTGTTGGAAGAAGCTAGAGACCTAACAGAAGTGCATGAGAACAGAGGGGATAAGACGTAAACTACATGCAGAAGGCAGACCAGCTGAGAACTGAACACGAGACAAGTTCTGTGAGACAATAAAGTTAGCAGCAACACTCTGCCACTATTTTTGCTTTTTTCCCAGTGGATTTTCTTCATTAAGATATTTTTATCATTATTTGTCACTGTAGAACATTAAGTGGCTAGAGTTTAGTCAGCACCTAAATGAAATTCATTTATATTTTGCCCCCAGACTATTATAGTATTCTAATTGGCTTTCCTTTTATACAACCAAAAGCTGGCAGCAGACCTTTTGTGAACTTTGGTGATATGTAGGCAGATTAGTGGTCATTCCTAAGGCAAAACAATTAGGTTCAGTAATTCAAGGTCACTAATAACAAACTCTGGAATAAACTTTTAAAAGGAACACATTGAGAACTCATTACAAATCTTACTGCAGTGGAATTAGTTCTTCAGTTGTGGCACTACCTAGACTGTAAAATGTTTTCAAACATTCCAAGTTATTATTCTACAATCTGTAAGTATATTCTTCATCCCCAATCTAATGTATACCATTAATGTTTGTTGCATGACTGCAGTAAACTCTGACTTGTCTGTGGAATAGGTGCATTTGTGATAACTTACTTTGTATAGCCATTATCTCACTTTCATTGTAGAATCTGTAAATATTGTTATCTATGAAGGCTGTAAATTATGTAATGTAGCCTCATCTGTTTATCTTTGTTATCTACAATATTTAATATGAGTATCTCATTTTGTATCACTTCAAAGTATTTGTATGACAGCCTAACTTGTTATTTGTTGTTTGCTTTGTAAACTGTATTGTGGTAACACCATTCGTCTGTTTTATTTGAAATATTCCTTCTCAATATACCACTAAAAATAGGACTTCACAGGTAAGAAATATAATAAATAATTAGGGTAGCTATGTTAACCATTTGATATGTCAGTACCCGCTTTAGAGAGTGCTGAAATGCTGAAACTGCATAGCCAAAAAAAAAAAAAAAAAAAAAAAGGGACATACATATACTAAATCCAAGATGGCAATTTCTCGGAATATTCCCTTTTCTCCAAGGAATGGTGATCTTGGTGGTAATATAAGTTCAGGGAGTGTGGGGACTTTCTGTCCACTTCAGGGCTGCAGAGTGGCATGCCGTAGCAAAAAAAGAAGATTAAAGGAGGTGAGCGATGTTTGATATTCACTGTTCTCCTGCATTTTTGGTCTTTTGTTTCAGCATGTCAGACCTCACCGTTACAAGTGCAGACTTTTAAGTAGGAATCCCAGTCATATTCATCACCATGTATTACACACTAGAATTCACAGATAAGTTTGCAAAGAAAAATATTTCTGAAAATAACTCACCTTCTTTCCTGAAGACTATGCACGTTAAACAGTTTCATTCTTTTTACTGCCTTTCACAAATCAGCCCATTACTAAACTGATGAGGTCTACAGAAAGTACAGTTTTGTACCTACCATAAATGTAGATGTTCGAGTGTAGACACTGCTGCAGTCATTACACTTGGGTTATCCTGCCATCAGGCGGTCCCGCAGTCGGCCTGAGTTCCAAAGTCTTGGTCCAGCATCGGTTGCTGTCGCCTCTTCCCTGACGTCAGTGCGACAGGAGTATATATGATGCAGCCAACGCCATTTTCTTCAGTTTTTCTTGCCCCAGATGTCAGGTGCCCCCAAAAAGGAAGGCAATGCAAATTGCTAATAAAACATGCTTATGAAAAAACAGTAAAACACTTTCAGTATCCAGCAAATAACCCCCATAGGCAGTGAAGGGTAGGATACTTAGGTACATACCAGCAAGTAAGAGGGGAAGGAGGGAGGGTAACCTGGACTGCAGCAGTGTCTACACTCGAACATCTACATTTATGGTAGGTACAAAACTGTACTATGTTCATCGTGTTACACTGCTGCAGTCATTACACTTGGGTGGAATCCCAAAGCTGAGGTAGGGTGGATGGATCTATAAGGCATTAGGGGAGGCTATCAGGCCCTGCAGCACAGCAGTGGCAAAGCCTGCTCTGGATTTGGAATATAAAGGCAAATGGTAATGTTTGGTGAAGGTATGTTGCTTGTTGCATGTTGCTGCTTCTAAAATATCCTTGGTAGGTAGTTGAAGTGGCTGTTGCCCTGGTGGAGTGAGATCTAATGCTGCTAGGGACAGGTTTCCCATGGTGTGCATAGCAAAAATGTATACAGTGAGCTATCCACTTAGAAACAGTCTGCTTTGAAATGGCTTTTCCCTGTGCTCCTGCAGTGTATGCTACCAATAATTGCTCAGATTTTCTGAAAGCTTTGGTTTTGTCCAAGTAGAAGAGTAATTGTGAATGTCCAAGGAATGTAGGACTCTCTCCCCTTTGTTCTTTGGATTTGGATAAAAGGTTGGCAAGTGGATAGTTTGGTTTAGAGCCACACTTGATACTATCTTTGGCATAAAAGTAGGGTTAGTTCTTAAGGAAACCCTGTCCTGGTGAAAGATGAGGAAAGGTTCCACTGCCATTAGAGCCTGTAATTCTGAAACTCTTCTTGCTGATGTTATTGCCAGTAGCAGAGCAGTCTTCCAAGAGAGGTATTTTATTTCTGCTGTGTTAGCTGGCTCAAAAGGAGGCAAAGTTAATTTGCCAAAACAAAGTTGAGGTCCCAAGTGGATATAGGTGCTCTATGGGGTGGTCTAACTTTTTTTGCCCCACGAAGATACTGTTTGAGCAAAGGATGTGAAAAAATTGGTGGATCCGTGTTGTAATGAGCAGAAATGGCTGAGGCATGAATCTTGATGGATGAGAAGGAGAGGTGCTTGTCCAGCATCTCAGTTAAGTATTGACGTATCTGAGGAATGTTTGGGACAAGAGGGTCAAGGCTGTGTGCTTGGTTCCAGGCACAGAATCTCTTCCATTTATCCGAGTAGGCTTTCCTGGTGCTAGGCCTCCTGGCCTCCGGAATGACATCCATAACAGCTTTGGAGAGAGGCAATGCTTGCTTGGTTAAGGAATTTTCCATGCAGCTAGATTTAAGGTCTTTAGCTGGCTGTGAAGTATCCGATTGTTGTGTTGTGTTAAAAGCTGTGGAATTTGAGGCAAAATCCAGGGTGGTTCTTGTGTTAAGTTCTTTAGGATTGGGTACCAGTGCTGGCGTGGCCAGTCTGGTGCAATCAGGATCATCTTTGCCTCTTCCTGCCTGGCTTTTATGAATACCTTTGGAAGGAGAGGTAAAGGAGGGAAAGCGTATACTTGCAGGTTTTTCCAGCTGAATGAGACGGCATCCACTTTCCATGCTTGTGGATGGTAGTTCCTTGTGCAGAATTTCTGTAGTTGGCAGTTCATTGGGGATGCAAACAGATCTATGTCTGGTTTCCCCCATTTTTGTGCTATCATTCTGAAAATTTGTGGACTCAATTGCCATTCGTGAGGATCCATGATGTTTCTGCTTAGGTCGTCTGCCAGTATGTTTTTCTCTCCTGGCAGGAATTGTGCCTGCAGATGAACTTGGTAGTTTAAAACTGTGTTCCACAAGGTCATGGCTTGTCTGCAGAGGAGACAGGAGTGTGTTCCCCCTTGCTTGTTTATGTACCACATAACTGTGGTGTTGTCTGTCTGCAGTAGTAGTTGCCCTGGATGTAGCAGTTCCTTGAAAGCTATAATTGCATTTTGTACAGCTAGCATCTCTTTTTGATTGATGTGGAGATGTCTTTGTTCTGTGGGCCACTTGCCCTGAATACATTTTCCTGCCATGTGCGCTCCCCAGGCATAATCCAATGCATCTGTTGTCAGTGTTTGCCTGGCTGTGGGTTGAGTAAAAGGCTGTCCCTTGTTGAGGTGACAAGCTTGGGCCCACCATTGAAACTCCAGTTGAAGGCAAGGAATTAGTAGCAAAACTGTTTCCAGATCTTGACAGTGTTGAGACCATACGCTCTTTAGGTACCATTGTAGTTTCCTCATATGCAATCTGGCATATGGAATTAGTAGTATGCAAGATGCCATGTTGCCCAAGGCCTGCATAATTTTTCTTGCAGGGAGTTGGGTCTTTGTTGCCATTAAATTAAAATATTGAGTCAGTTGTTCCTGCTTGTCTGGCGTGAGATAAGCCATCTGGGCCATTGTATTTAAGCTGGCACCCAGGAATATTATCTGTTGTGAGGGCACTAGTTTTGATTTCTTTTCGTTTACTGTGTACCCCAGGCAGCTTAATAACTTTTTTACGTACACCAGATGCTTTACAAGAATGTCCTTGCTCTCTGCTTGGATTAGGCAGTCGTCCAGGTATGGGTAAATTTGAATTCCTTTTTGCCTGCAAAAAGCAATTACTGGTGCCAGGCACTTTGTGAAGACTCTGGGTGCAGTAGATAAGCCAAAGGGCAGTGCAGAGAATTGGTAGTGCATTGAACCTGCTAGAAATCTGAGGTATTTTCTGCAGTTTTGTCTGATAGGGACATGCAGGTATGCCTCTTTGAGGTCCAAAGTCACAAGCCAAGCTTTCTTGCCCAGCATGGGAAGAAGCTGCTGTAGTGTCAACATTTTGAATTTCGGAACATCCAGGTAAGTGTTCAGAGAAGAAAGGTCCAGAATGGGTCTCCAGGCTTTGTCTTTTCTGGGGACCAGAAAGAGTGTTGAGTAAAATTCTTGGCCTTGCTTTTGTGGTGGTACCTTTTGAATAGCTCTCATATCCATGAGTGCTGTAATTTGTTTCTGAGCCTCTGCCCATTGATTTGGTGGCAGGTTTGGCATTCCTTTTAACCTTGGAAGAGTGTGGAAGTGAAACCTGTAACCTTGAGATATGATGTTGAGAACCCATTTGTCTTTGGTGATGCAATGCCAATTGTGGTAGAAAAGAGCCAGTTTTCCTCCTAAAGGAGCTGCCAAGAGGGAGTTGTTTGGCAGCCGTAGTGGGAAGTCATTGAGGCTGTTTTATATAAGGTTGGGGCCTGTCTTCCCCTTCTTTCTGGCCCGGTATACCCCATTGTCGAGGTCTGTAAGAGCCTTGTGTCTGACCTCTACCTCTTGGACGTCTATATCTGCCCCTTTGAGGTCTGTCTGTAACTGGAAAGGACCAATTTTTTGTTGGCCAATTTCTGCTAAAACGAGGAGGTTGGACCTGTAAGAAATCTTTGACCGTTTGCATAGATTTTGCCTTATCCTCCATCTTTTTTAATACCGCCTCTGCCTTGACTCCAAACAACACATCCCGCTGTAAAGGTGCATCCAGTAATTTGGCCTTAACATGATCTGGTAGCGTATGTTCTTTTAACCAAGCATGCCTTCTAATGACAGAGCCTGTAACTGCTGCTCTACAGAACGCCTCTAAGGAATCAAAACCACATTGCAAAGTATGTTTTCCCACTTGTTCAGCTGCATGCAATAAATCCTGCATTTCTTTCAAATTAGGAAGATCTGTATCTGGAAGCATCTTCTGTTTCAACCGAGACATTAAAAATTGCTGATATTTTAGCATATGAAACTGGCAATTCAAGGCTCTCATGGCTAAAGTTGCGGATGTATAAACTTTCTTACCCCATCTGTCTAATGCTCTGGAATCTCTGTCAGAGGGGACTGGGTTTTTAGCTGATGAGGCCTTAATCCCTTTGGGTCCCTGGGAAATAGTTTCAGGGTCTGCAACAGGGCTTTTGTATAGAAATTTGTGAGAGTCAGGGACTCTGTAATATCTATCCGGCTTAATAGGGGCTGGTAGTGAGGAGTCAGGTTTTAAGCTGGATTCAGTATATACATCATCCACAATGTCTAACACAGGCGGAATGGCAAGGGATCTGTGTTGAGGCAATAAGAGGAAATCCCTAAGTCTTTTCTTGGATTCTCAATAATCCTGGCCTTCCCAGTGGAAATGCTCCCTCATGGAATGAAGGTTCTCTCCAAATGAGTAGTCCTCAGGCGGAGAGGCTGAAGGAATTGATTCCTTAGCATCAGAATCCTCATAAGGGGGTAAGGAATACCCTAGGTCTGATGATGAATCCGAGGAAATGGACACCTGGTCTGAAGATTCATAATCTGCATCTAGTCTGGGCCTTTTATCTGGAGGGGGCCCTCTGATCAGGGTGATAAGGTCTTCGGCCATTTTTAGCATTTGTTTCTTAGGCATGGAACCCTGCCCTGGAGATTGCTGTGTCTGTTTCTTTGCCTTTAAGGGAGGCTTAGATTTAACAGAGGGTTTAATGGTTAATTGGGTAGGTCTGAAAACACCCTCTGTAGCTTTGGATTGTTCAGCTACTTTGGTTCCCTCTGAAGGATTAAGTTCGGTTATCTGAATAACTAAAGCATCCGAAGGCCCGGCCAGCTCCACGTGGGAGTCTGGGGCAGTCTGTGGTTCTGTTGAAGCAGTCGTCAGGGGCTGCGTAGGTGCCTCGCTGAAAACCAGATAGCCGGCGACCGGCCTAGAAGAGGCCTCGTCATCGATCTTAGGCCTCGGATACCTGTCCTTGTCCTTGCGCTTTTTATGGATTCCAGTCATCGGAAGTTCCGACGGCATGATATAATTAAATTTTTTGCCAAAATAAAGTCAGGCAAAATCAAACCGATGTTTAACAGTGCACTTGTTGAACCTAGCACAAAACCGACAACCAGTGACGTCGTGGTCTGAGCCTAGGCATGGGATACAGTAGGAGTGGAAATCCTTATGAGGTATTTGCTTCCCACAAGAAATACAATTATTAATTTTTACTGACATCGGTCTGAGGCAAGAAAAAGTTTCCCCAATGGGGTACTTAGCTTTTTAGAAGACTTTGGTTCTGGATTTGGAATGAAAATCTCAGGAGTCGGCCGGCCGGCACTGGCGAACTGCTTCTGCTTCACGCGGCAAGAAAGACTGAAGAAAATGGCGTCGGCTGCATCTTATATACCCCTGTCGCACTGACGTCAGGGAAGAGGTGACAGCAACCGACGCCGGACCAAGACTTTGGAACTCAGGCCGACTGCGGGACCGCCTGACGGCAGGATAACCCAAGTGTAATGACTGCAGCAGTGTCACACGATGAACATCAGCATATAGTACTCTAGAGAGGATCATACCAAGTGTCTAAAGAGAAATAAAGCCCACTCATTTTCTATTAATACTTCATATGCATTCTAGTATTCTGGCAGCATTCCTTGCTGCTTTCTTATACTGCTTGTTTACCTTTAGGACAAGCAGTATGACTACCCTCAGGAACATTTACTCTTTTATTATTATTGTTTCTTCCCAGCTGCATGTATCTTCCCTAGGTTTGTTGTTCTTCCCTGATACATTACTGTACATGTTTGCACTGAATTTAAGATGTCATATTTTACACCAGTTTTCTAGACTAATACATCAACCTGTTGCAAAGATTTCTCTCATCATACAAAAGGTAAGTTGTTCATTCACATCCTTCTTGGGTTTTTTATATGAATGCTGAAAGAGACCTGTTATTGTATTGATCCTTGTAACACTCTAATAGTAACTGGTTTATTAGACAGTTCTCTCCTAACTACTACCCTTTGCTTCTAGGCCAACAGCAAGTCACTACTCACTTCACCACTCCTGACCCCTCATCCATGCTTTTTAATCTGTCTAACAGGCTCCTATAATCCATAATAACAGCCCTCACTGCTGTCCATGTACACCACATCCACTGTGTTCCTTTGTTTACCTCAGCAGTAGTCCACTCAAAGAACTGGCTAAAGTTGGAATGGTGAGCCTTCCACCATTTAAAACCATAACACTGCCTGTCTGCAAGACAGTTAATATTCAGGACCTCAACCAACCTACTTATTAAGCTTTTCCATAATTTTCTTTGGAATGAAAGTGACACTAACAGCTGACCAAGTCCTTGAATTCCTTGAATTCTGCTTTGCACAAGAGTATCGCAACTACCATCTGATATTTTTGTCACTAGCCAGTTTCAAACAATAGACTTTATGAATTTATCAGTGACATGCTAAAGACATCTGCCAGCTATCTGGCACCCAGAGGGATAATTCAGCCAGTGCCAGGTTCCATTTCTGATTTCCCTGGTCATGCATCCTGTTTCTTTTCATCTTTATGCTCCCTAATCTCCTACCCTTTTGCAAATACTGTAGTAAAGAACTCATTATTACTGGTTATTTTCCAGCTTCTTCCTACGCCCTCTCCCACACCTAATATAGTAACATTATCAAAGAGTAAGCCTTCCTATGTTCCTTAGTATATCAGCACTATTTTGTAAGACTTTGGCTGGATTCTCATGCATCCCCTTCTTTATGGATGCCTGCATTGGCAGATGACTTTAGTTGTCTTTTACTATCTTCCTCTTAGGGTCATCTGAACACACCACCTACACTCTTCTAACCCCCCCCTTCTCTTCATCCTCTTTTTTTATTATGGCTGCTTTACAGTCTCCCTTCGTCCCACTGCCTACCTTGTCTTTCTACAATGTCTTCTTCTTCCCCAATTAAAGACTTGTATGCCTCAAACCTTCCATAAAATACCCTGCAGTCCTTTTGTTGGCACCATTTCCTACTGTCTTTAAACAGTATTTCTTGCTGTAGCTCCCCAACCGATTAAAGCCTACTTTCCTCTGTCCCAGTATCCTTTCCTAGTCCAGCTCCAATGGCTGTGAATCTTAAAGCTGTGGGGTCATTGTTTCATACTGGCTACATCACTTCCCCCATACCTTTCAGATGTGATGTATACCACCTAATGTGTTACAGGACTACAGAGCAGCATTGTGGACATGTGACAAGTACTTTTGTCACTGCGTCTTAAGCAAAACTACCTTCATAACTAGATAGGCATCACACTATGTGCAGTACAGAATTGTCTAGATTTGCACACTGGGTGGTACTAACTTCCTGGTGGAGACTGAGGACTGTAATGCTCATTCCTTGAGGAAAGGGAGCAGGGCAGCCTTGCTGGGTGCATGTTAGTAGGGATGGGAAGAAGCAAAAAAATAAGAAAAATTTCAAACTATCCATGATTGCTGATTAACTGAATGATGGCCCCTCCCACTTGACCCACACTCAGGTGATCAAGAACAAATGAGCCAAGTGGCCAGGGGGGGACTGATGATCGACATACAGTGGGGGCAAAGATAGCAAAAATAAAACTATACTTGCTGTTCTATAAACCACCACTGAACGTTTCTTTGCTATTACAGTCAGATTTGCTTTATGAATGACAACCTTCACTAGTAGATGACATATGGTGTTCATCAGCAGTGGTTTGGATTTACAATCCATGGCTTTCACGAGCTGAGTGCATTAATTTAACTGTCATTCATTTTTCACAAGTAGAAAGTTCTAATTCACATTTGCTATCATATCTTTCTTCAGTGTTTCACATAATTCTTGTTGTGAAAAAAGCCCTTTTGCTGATATGCTCTGTAGAACAACTATTATTTGTTATGGTATTCATTAGACTATGGATGTGTATCGTTTTTTTTTTCCCATAAATTTTTTTCGCCCCTATGAACAGACCATCAGCAGCTACTGGTTCCTCTTCTCCATATCAGATGCTTGGATTCACTTCTCATTCTCAGACCTAATTTAAAACCCTCCTGTTGCCTGAGAGGAGATTGAGGTGTCCCCAGTGCAACATAATTACTGCAGCCATAGATATCTTTCATGTGTCCTACTTATTTACTTCCCCAGCACCTGATGCGCATTAATGTAAGGCCATTACAGATAAGAACATCTACTGGTTCATGTCCTGGTATTTTGTAAACATGGAATGTACACTCCAGTATCACCACCATGACTGCATTCATGCTTATGACCCTTTCCCTCCTCTTGTGACAGACAAGCTGGTAAAATAACTCTGCCTTTCATATCCTCCCCAAGTCAACTCTTCAAGTATCGATCTCTAAGCAAGGCCTCCTATGGGTATCGTAAATACATAAACAACTGCTATGTGTCTTGATACAGTACATATATCTTATCTATCTATAACTATATAGATACAGTTATAAATATATAGATATAGAGAGATATGCAGACAGATGGCTAGGTCTTGATTTGAAAGTCTCAGCATGGGTTGCATTTTATGACTCTGAAATGCCTTTGTTGGTTTTATGTTTCTTGAGCCTAATAGGATAAAAAAGCTTTGAGTTGTTTCAGAAAATGAACAGCCCCTTGTTTGTGTTTGAGATTTATTTTTGTGCATAACACAGCTCACAGAAGGACCGCATGGCTAATGCCACACTCCTGTTGTGTAAATCTGTCCTCACTGGTAGTTGGCCATTTTATATGGCATTCTGTAAATACGCATTATTAAAGGAGTCAAAGCACAGTAGAAGTCATTACCATCAGACTCAGCAGTTTGTCCATCAGGCTCTTCTCTTGTGTCGTTTTCTTGTCCTTCATCAGGGGACTCATAATCTGGGTAAGTGGGGGAAAAAAAAGAAAAAGAAATGAATGGTTATTACCTCATACTAAGACTTTTTTGGAAGCTGGCAGAGTGAGTAACGTAGAAACTTTATATACAACCTGTGGCCTTTTTACTTTAGAAAAAAAGACACTTTAAATTCCTGTCTTAAAGTTACTTATAGTATATGCTTTCTGGTTTACCTATCTATATTTTATGATTTTCACTGGAGCACTTTTAACTATTAAAAGACCTGTTCAAATGAAGCAGTTCATGCGTATCACTTACATTAATTAAGAAAATACTTACCTTTCTAGGAAACCTATCAAATGTTAATAATACTTTGAGTGACCTAGCATACTGTTTGGCACAACATACAAAACCCTGAAGTGTTAAACTGAATACTGTAATTAAAATGCATATGAACTAATAAAAATAAGTTAGTTTGTGAATCAAACACGCATGGCCAAAGGCACCAGCTAGAAAATATATTTTCGTGTTGAGCTGTTTACAGTGCTACTCATGGGGTGCCCACTAACTTATCCCATTCCTTCTAAATACTCTTTAATTCATGTGAATAAGGAAATTATAATTTCCTTCCGCATAGACTACGATATGTAATGAAATCGGACTGTGTAACTAGGAAAGCTGTTAACATCCCACCCCCTTTTGGCTAGAGTGCATAATAACACCAGGTTGTGTATCTAAGGAAGCTGTAACTCCCCTCTTGGACTAGGGCATGTAATGGCATCAGGCAGTATAACTGTAGATGCTGTAACACGTTACTGCAATATTCTAAAATGAGTAATGACATCAGGTTATATAGCTAGGAAGTTGCAACTCCCATCTTAGGCTGTGGTATTTAATGACATCAGGCTATTTGACCCTAGAAGCTATAACATACTACCTTCTGTGGGCTAGGGTGCAAAATGATACTGGGCTAAATGACTAGGAAAGGGGTAACACTCCAACCCAAGGGTTAGTGTGTATAATACATCAGAATATGCAACTAGGAGAGTTGTAGTACCTCTCCCCTGTGGGTTAGTGCGTGTGTAGTAGCATCAGGCTGTGGGAGTAGGGAAACTGTAACACCCCCCCCCATGGGTTAGAGTTATATAATAACATCAGGCTACACGACAGGGGCAGCTGTAATACTTCACATCCATGGTCCGGAGTACATAATGACATCAGGCTACATGACAAGGGCAGCTGTAATACTCCACATCCATGGTCTGGGGCACATAATGACATCAGGCTACATGACTAGGGGCAGCTGTAATACTTCACATCCATGGTCTGGGGCACATAATGACTTTAGGCTACATGACTAGGTAAGCTGTAATACTCCCCATCCATGGTCTGGAGTACATAATGACATCAGGCTACATGACTAGGGCAGCTGTAATACTCCACATCCATAGTCTGGGCCACATAATAACAACATGCTACATGACTAGGGGCAGCTGTCTTCACATCCATGGTCTGGGGCACATAATGACTTCAGGCTACATGACTAGGGCAGCTGTAATACTCCCCATCCATGGTCTGTGGCACATAATGACATCAGGCTACATGACTATGGCAGCTGTAATACTTCACCTCCATGGTCTGGGGCACATAATGACAACAGGCTACATGACTAGGGGCAGCTGTAATACTCCACATCCATGGTCTGGAGTACATAATGACATCATGCTACATGGTTATGGCAGCTGTAATACTCCCCATCCATGGTCTGGGGCACACAATGACAACAGGCTACATGACTAGGGCAGCTGTAATACTCCACATCCATGGTCTGGGGCACATAATGACAACAGGCTACATGACTAGGGAAGCTGTAATACTCCACATCCATGGTCTGGGGCACATAATGATATCAGGCTACATGACTAGGGCAGCTGTAATACTCCACATCCATGGTCTCGGGCACATAATGACAACAGGTTACATGACTAGGGCAGCTGTAATACTCCACATCCATGGTCTGGGGCACATAATGACAACAGGCTACATGACTAGGGAAGCTGTAACACTTCACATCCATGGTTTGGGGCACATAATGACAACAGGCTACATGACTAGGAAAGCTATACCACCAATCCCCAGTAGGCTAAAGTTTGTAATGATATCAGGCTATATGATTAGGGAAGATGTAATACCCCTCCCCAGTGAGCTAGACTTTGTAATGACATCAGGTTACATGACTAGGGAAGCTATAATACCCCTCCCCATTGGGCTATAGTTTTAATGACATCAGACTGTGTGACTAGGGAAGCTATAACAACCCTCCCCAGTGGACTAGAATTTGTAATGATATCAGGCTACATGACCTGGGCAGCTGTAACATTCTACCCTCATGGTATAGGGTACATAATGATGTCTATCTGCTTGACTATGGAAACTGTAATACCCCCTCACCCATTGGCTAGGTTATGTAATTTCATCAGGCTATGTGACTAATAAGGCTATATCATCCATACATCCATGAACTAGAGTATGTAATAACAAACTGAGTAGGTAAGCTATAACACCACACTCCTTTGGGCTACAGTCTGTAATGACTTCAGGCTATGTGACTAGGCTACATGAATAAGGAAGCTGTAACACCTTACTCTTATAAGCTAGGGTGTGAAGTAATATCAGACTGCATGTTTAAGGAAGTTGCAAAACCTCACTTTCATGAGCTAGGGGTGTGAAATAACACTGGGCTACATGTCTAAGAAAGTGGTAAAACCTCACCCTCATGAGACAGGGTGTGAAATAATACCAGGCTACGTGAATAAGGAAGTTGTAAAACCTCACCCTCATGAGTTAGGGTGTGAAATAACACCAGGCTACAGGTCTAAGAAAGTTGTAAAACCTCACCCTCTTGAGACAGGGTGTGAAATAACATTAGGTTACCTGACTAGGGAATCTGTAACAGTATGAAATGGCAATAGTCTATGTGAATTGGAAAGCTGTAATAGCCCTCCCCATGGGTCTCAGTGGTAATGATGTCAGACAATGTGACTAGGTCTATGGGTCTCAGTGGGTAATGACATCAGGCTGTGTGACTATGGACAGCATAAAGATAAGATATATGAGATACTTGCCACAATGCTGCTTCCTGAGTTACCTCTTGCAGATGGTCTCCAATATAGGACTCATGTCCCATTAGGTCAGTCACTGGCTTCCAGATATTTCTTCAGCACTTCTTCCTCAGTCTGTCATCTCCAGAACTTATCCTGTACCTTATATTGGCATGCAAGAATAAGGAATACAGCATGCATGCACTTGTCAGCTCTTTAACACTTCTTTTATTATGCAGGATGACTCCAATCCACGCTAATAATGAAACGAATCACGAATCTGATGTCCAACAGGTTTTTATTCAATACAAGTCACAATTTGAAAGCCGATAAGCGCTTTCATCCCATAACCACAGAACTTCATCAGATAATGAAAAATATACTTAATCCACTTTTAAAGACAGAATTAGATATGTCACATGCATCACATTCCCTAAAAGCTATGCCCCCTTAAAGTCATATAATAAAAAACATAAAATGTTTAAAGTATAAGAAGATATAGTAAGAAAAATAATTAAATATTTAAAAGCATGTATTGGACCTATATACACCAACTTATATAGGTGAAACCTATGTTACATGTGCAAAGAATAATTAAAAATATAAATAGTAAATAATAATACATAGTAAGTATATAATATAATATACTAGTTATCTAGACAGTAAAACAAAAAAAGAAATGAATGCATTAAGTAAGCACATATTAGAAAATGAAGGACATTCTTTTCATTTTTTTTGTTATAGACAATATTACAACAGAAATAAGAGGTGGTGCTTGGTCAATCTTGCTAGAGAAAAGGGAACTTTACTGTCAGTTGCTTTTAGATGCAGGCAACTGGCCAGGATTGAATGAAAACATCTCTATCAGTTCCCTATTCCGATAATCACGGCCACACAGGTAGAAACCGCACTCTCCAAAGCTAAGAATACAGAATACAGCATCCATGGGACCAGATGACATCCCAGGCTGTGTACTACATGAACTACAAAATGAACTGGCACCTCACCTAAGTGACATGTTTTATCATAGCCTCACCTCAGGCTTCATGCCCGCTGAGTGGCGCACAGCTACAATTGTCCCACTCCACAAGGGAGGATCCACCTTGGATTCCGGGAACTACCATCCCATCAGTCTGACAAGCCTTATCTGCAAGGCCATGGAACACATTATCATGGAACTTATAAACAAAGACATTGGCAACCTTCAAACACTGGACCCCACCCAGTTTGGGTTTGTGAAGGGCCGATCTTGTCTCCTGAATCTGATTGACTTCTTCGAATCAGTCTCCAGAGCTGTGGACGAGGGTAAGGTGGTCCACACAGCCTATCTGGACTTCACCAAGGCCTTCGACACCATCTCCCACTCTGGAATCATAGATAAACTTACTAAGCTGGGCAAAAATCCCTATGTCACTCGATGGGTTGCCAACTGGCTTACTGACAGAACCCAGTCTGTAAAAGTAGCCGACTCCAAATCCAGCTCCAGACAAGTGACAAGTGGAGTACCTCAGGGTTCAGTCTTGGGACCACTCTTGTTTGGCATCTACTTCTCTGAAGTACAGGCCAACACTAAGGGACTCTGGCTAACAAAGTTTGCAGATAACTGCAAACTGGGAGCCATTATTGAATCCCCAAATGATGTAGATATTCTACAAAAGGGCCTTACAGAAACAGATGCCTGGTGCCAGAGCCATGGGTTCAAGCTTAATGCCAAGAAATGTATAGTTATCCCCTTTGGAAAAAAAACATGTACCCATGAATTACCACATAGGTGGCAGGACACTAAACATCGAAAGTGTGATGAGAGACTTAGGGACACAGGTGGACAGTGGTCTCACTTTCGATAACCACATCGCCACAACAGTCAGGAAATCCTTCTATGTGGCACACCTCATCACTAAGGGCTTTTCATCCAGAAGAAAGGAGGTTATTGTCCCACTGTACTCATCCCTCATTAGACCCATTATAGAGTATAATGCCCTGTTTGGTATGTACCTCACAAGACATCTGCAACAGCTGGAAAGGCCACAGAAATACCTCAGTAAAAGAATCACAGGCCTAAAGCAGATGCCATATGCTGACCGTCTAAAAAAACTCCAGCTATACTCTGTGGCATATCATCTACTCAGAGGCGATTTCTGCTTAACATACAAGACCATGACAAACCCTGAGCTGTTGGACATGCTCCACTTAAAGAAATCCCAATCCCTCAGAGCCACACGCTCCAGGGATCTAAACCTTGTCATCACAATGAACAAAACATGCTGGAGGGATAGGTTCCTGAGCCAGAGACTCCCCATACTCTGGAATAGACTGCCCATACATGTCAAGCAGAGCGCCTCATTGGCCCTCTTAAGGAACTTTGATGATTGGATGGGAGATAGAAAATTCACCCCTGGGATCATGTCAGTCACCCTGCTAGACAGGGGTCCAGAGAAGTAAATATTGTGGGAGGAAATAACCAGGGAATTGTTATGGCTAGGCTTGCATAGGCCCTAGGGCTGAGAGCCTAGTACCAACCTATGAACCTATTAAGACTTAAGGCATTAAGGAGATAATTTTAGGGAATGTGATGCATGTGACGTGAGTCCCAAATCAAACGGCCAGCACCAAGTAGGGGAAAAATAAAATTATTATTATAGACAGAGCAGTTTGGGCTCACACACGCCTTTGTCAATGTATGTAAAGGTACTAAACAGCTTATGTGACAAATAAATATTTGAAGTATTAGATAATGAGAAGCACACAACCTGTTAATAACGTGTCTAGAGGGGGTACAAAGCCTTAAATGACTTGAAGGGTGATAAAAGTATCATCATAAAACCAGCTGACAAACGGGAACCCGTAGTAATTATGGACAAAAGTTATTATGACACTAAAATGAAAGAGATGTTAAAGTGTATGAAATCATTACTGTTAAAAAGAAAGTCTTTTAAAAAAAAATGGAAAATGTGTTATATGAGTGTTTACTAGACTGTTGGATAACTGAAGGCTTGTATAATTACTTTAACGTGAATAGCCCCCTCACCCCTATTATTCAAGGAATTCCCAAAATACACAAGAACCCAGTGAATCCCCCCCAAGACCCATAGTCTCAGGTAAGAATTGGGCAACAGAAGTGATATCCATATACTTGGAGAAAACACTAAGACCATTAGTAGACAAGAATGTAACTGTTTTAAGGGATACCAAACAGTTCTTAAACCGATTATATGATTTTTTGAAAAGTACTAACTTAAGTCTGGATAATGTGAAGTTAGTCACGCTGGATGTTCGCTCCCTTTTCACATCAATTCCCAATGATTTGGGAGTTGATATACTAAGGGAATATTTAACTAAGGATGGCACTTATACACAGACAAAAATAGAATTAATTTGTCTATTGATGGAGCAGGTGCTCACAAACAATGTTATATTATTTGGCCATATTTTGTATTTACAAAAAGAAGGGGTGGCCATGGGCACTTCTAGTGCCAACAGCCACGCAAACTTAGTCATGACCCTATGGGAAAATAACAGTATAAGTAATGGCACTTGGAACAGATAATATTCTACAAGCGTTTTGTAGATGATCTCTTTTTGTTATGGGATGGTAGCCAGGAAGAACTTGATAGGTTTTACCATAATGTTAACACCAACAAATCCTTCCTAACCTTTGAAATGAAGGTTTCAGATAAGGAAGTGGAGTTTCTAGATGTAAAGGTGATTAAGACAAAAGAGGGTCAAATAACTACTAAATTATATCGAAAGGAGTGTCATAGAAATACCATTCTGCATCGAGAGAGCATGCACCCCAGACACATTTTTAAAAATGCTGTGAAAGGGAAAACATTGAGAACATCTAGATTAACAGTAAGGGACGAGGACTTTGACCAAGAGATTACTGACCTGAGACAGAGATTTAGAGAGAGGGGTTACACTGACCACATTACAACTGACATAATAGATGAGAGTGCCAAGCTAAGAGACACTACTGGGAAGCCCTATTTCTCTGATAATAGGAATAATACAACCAAGAACCCAATAGTAAAACAGAAAGTTCTGAGAGTACCTACTCAATATTCAAGTAATATGTCCCTTATAACAGGAGTCATTAGGAAGCACTGGCCCATCTTGACACATGATCCCAATATAAGGGAGATAGTAGGAGAAAAAACAAGCTTCTCTTTTAAAAACAAAAAGTCCCCGAAGAGACATTTATGTTATCCCATAGAAGCCAAAGAAACACAAAGCAGAAATGTTACTATTAATAAGGGCACATTACCATGCACTAGATGTAATCAATGCAGATACATAGATGCTAGTAATAATTTCATGCACCCTGATACAGGTAGAGAATATGTGTTTAATGTTCAAGCTACCTGTAATAGCAAGAACTTAGTATATATAGCAGTGTGTAATGTTTGTTCGAGTTTCTATGTAGGAAAAAACAACTGGGAATTGAGGTTCAGAATATGAGAGCATTTATTACACATTAGGAATCAGAATATGACAAATGCATTGGCTAAGCATGTGCAAAGTAAGAGGCCAGAACATACATTTAGAATTAATAAGAGAAAATGATAGGGGGGGGACATTATAAACAGATCTGAGACCTCAGAGACATGCTGGATTATTAGAACGAGAGCAGATAGGGGTCAGTGGCTAAACGACAGGATCCCCTTTAAACCTGTTTTGCGGAATAAGCTTTTGATTTCACCATACAAAAGTCATTTAGTATGTTTCTATATTAAATAATAACTAAGCATCCTTTTGGTTAGGTGCAGAAAGAGAGAAATGTATGCATGCATTTGTTTTATATTTCTATTTTTGCACGAAAGTATTGATTTAAAAGTATGCATACACACGTGTTTTTATAAGTGTTTTTTACAAGTGTTGTCTTTATATACATGGTTATGTGTTATATATGCATCCCTTATATGGTTTTATAGTAGTTTGAGCTTATGTACCCTATGTATAGCCTTCATAGAAGGTTTTCATGGGTTATTAACAATTTCATTAATTTAATTGAATCAATTAAGTTAAAGGGCTGATTCAAATTTTAGTATAAAGTATAGAGTAATGTGATGCATTGTTGTAAAAGGTCTGATGAAGTGATGTGAGTAGCACCACAAAAGCGCTTACCTACAATAAAGAATTGTTCATCTTTTGGCATAGAACTCTGTACTTTTTGGCAAATAATAGTGACTTCTTTGGCTGTGGTTTGGATCGCTAGCTGTTTTTCTGTGGTTTACAAATAATTTTGGAAGTTACTGGCAATTCATTTACACTAACTGTGACCTGGAGGAACTGTTCAGATAGAAAAGTTTGTTCACCCCTCATGCATCCTGTTGTGTAAGCTTTTGAGACATTGTGTATTAATGATATATATAAATTAGCCGCGAAGAACACTCAAACAGGTCATTTGAAGCTTAACCATTGAAGAAAGGAATTTGTTATACAACCTACAGAAGGACACATCCATTGTAATCTTTGATACTACTGATTACTTAGGAGTCATATGCCAGATTTTACATGATGAAACAGTATACCAAGTGGTTTCATGAAATTAAGCCAATAAGCTAATCACCCTATATATCCACATCCCGTCCCCACCCCCCATTAAGGAAACCACTGTAAAATATTTCTCCAAAGCCAACTTCATGCTTCTTAAGACAAAAGTGGCGAACTTCATGACATCCATGCAGATGGACAATACAGTTACGGCTGCTGAATCCTACACAAATGCACTCTATAAGCACTTACATGAGTGCATGGATTGTGCTATCCCAAACAGAACCAAGACACTATCCTCCAAAAAAAAGGAAGCCAGTCTGGTGGTCCCCTGCCATAAACAAACTCCACAACAGAAAGAAGAAACTGTTGCAAAAGAGAGTAATATCCCATGAGTGGAGGAGCTACCTGGTCAGCCTCAGTAAGAAGCTGAGATCCCTTATAAGATCTTCCAAAGCTAGCTACGAAAACAAAATCACCACTGATTCTAGGGACAACCACAAAGCATTCTATAGCTATGTCAAGAATCTCAACAGCAACACCCAGATCTACTCTGAGTTACAGCACAATGGCATGAAAATTACAGAACCAACTGATATTGTCAACATCCTGGCAGATAGGTTCAGTGCTAACTTTACCCCCCCCCCCTCACCCCCTAAAGGCTCCATATCTATACAGGAAGAAAGCAGAGTCCCTGTAATCACACCTATGCAGGTAAAAGTGCACTCTCTAAAGCTAAAACCACAGCATCCATGGGACCGGACGACATCCCAAGCTGCGTTTTACACGAACTTCAGAACGAACTGGCTCCCCACCTAAGCACCATGTTCAATCATAACCTCATGTCAGGCTTTGTGCCCATTGAATGGCACACAGCAACAGTTATCCCACTCCATACAGGGGGAGCCACCACGGATCCCAGGAACGATCGCCCTATTAGCCTGATGAGTCTGGTCTGTAAGGCCATGGAACGTATCATCATAAACAAAGACATCGGTAACCTCCAAACTCTGGACCCCACCCAGTTCGGGTTTGTGAAAGGCAGATCATGCCTCCTGAACCTGATCGACTTCTTTGAGGCAGTCACCAAAGCTGTAGATGAGGGTAAGGTTGTTCACACAGCCTATCATGACCTCACCAAGGCTTTTGACACCATCCCCCATTCTGGAATTATAGCTAAACTCACTAAACTAGGTATAAATCCCTACATCACACGATGGGTTGCCAACTGGCTCACTGACAGAACCCACACTGTAAAAGTTGCAGACTCCAAATCTGACTTCAAACCAGTGACAAGTGGAGTACCACAGGGTTCAGTCCTGGGACCTCTCCTGTTTGGTAGTACTCTGAAGTACAGACTAACACAGAAGGCCTTTGGCTAATGAAATTTGCAGATGACTGCAAACTATGAGCCAAAGTTGAGTGCCGACATCCTACAGAAGAGCCTCACTGAGACAGTTGCCTGGTGTCAGAACCATGGCCTCAAGCTCAATGCCAAAAAGTGCATTGCCATCCCCTTTGGTAAAAACTCTGTACCCATGAACTACCACATAGGCAGCAGTCTACTTACTGCCAAATGTGTGATAAGAGACCTTGGGACCCAGGTGGACAGTAGTCTCTCCTTTGATAATCACATCGCCAGAGCAGTCAGGAAATCCTTCTATGTGGCACACCTCATCACAAAAGGGTTCTCATCCAGGAAAAAAAAGGTCATTGTCCCCCTCTACTCGAAACTCATTAGACCCATTATAAAGTACAATGCCCCTTTTGGAATATACCTCACAAGACATCTGCAGCAGCTGGAAAGGCCACAGAAGTACCTCACAAAGAGGATTACTGGCCTCAAACAGATGCCCTACACTGACTGTCTCAAAAAAATCCAGCTTTACTCCGTAGCATATCGTCTACTCTGAGGTGATCTCTGCCTAACATATAAAGCTATGTCAAATCCAGAGTTGTTGGACATGCTTCATCTAAAGAAATCCCAATCCCTCCGATCTACACACTCTAGGGACCTAAACCTTGTCACCACAATAAACAGGACATGCTGGAGGGATAGATTCCTGTCCCAGATACTTCCCATACTCTGGAACAAGCTACCCATCTATGTCAAGCAATGTTCCTCATTAGCACTCTTCAAGAAAAATCTTGATGAGTAGATGGGAAATAGGAAATACACCCCAGGTACCACTTCTGTGGCTCTGCTCGACAGAAGCACAGGAAAATAACTTTCTTGGGTGGCGTAAGCCATGGAACCTTGTTGGCTAGGCTTACTTAGGCCCTTGGGCCAATAGCCTAGTACCTACCTATGAACCTATAAGGAGAATAGACTTGTGGCTGGGAGATTGTTTAATACAAGGATTGATTGAGAGAGACATATATCATTTTTGTTCAATTCATCTCCATGTATCCCTTCTATTTTTAGATTCCCAAAGATCCATAAAAACTGTGAAAATCTAACACTTAGATACTGTCACAGCAAAGGGTTCTAAAACCTACCCTTTAGCCATATATATAAACTTTTAAAAGTGACATTTTCTAATATTAGACATTTACTTAAGGACTCAGGATTTTTTAGGGAAATTTAGGAAAGAGATATGTGTTGAACAAACACAATTTTTAACAATTGCTATAGTTGATCTCTTTACGTGCATTCCGAGCAAGGAAGGGATGGAATTCTTCCAGAAATCTCTACTGGATTTAGATTTTTTGACTACTAATAATATCAATATGATCAGTGAATGCATGGATATTGTTTTATAAAACAATTTTTATATTTTGAAGGGGAAATATATAAACAGTTAAAAGAACCTCGTCTTATATATTTGGGATAACAGATTTGTGGTACATTGTAATATTTCCCCTTTTTGGTCCCTATATTTAAGATATTTGGACATATTTATTCTGTGAACTGGACAAGAAGTTAAAATAGATGAATTTGTAAAATATTTGAAAAATACTATTTTTTAAGATTCACATATATAAAGCATTCTGAAAAAAAAATATTTGGATATTTTAATTTTGAGGACAGATGAAGGTTTTAAATCTATTACATACCAGAAATTGGCTTTTTAGTAATAATTATTTATATTTTACAAGTTTTCATCCATACACTGTTAAGACAGGAATTGTGAAAGGGCAGTTTATACGATTATCAATAATTATTTCAGATGACAGTATGTTTATAGATGAGAGCACAAAGTTGATCTCAATGTTTAAAGACAAGGGATACCCTGATAATTTTATCAATAAAATTTATAAGGATATTTTAAATAGGAGACCTCCTTGTTTCAGCCCTTTATTATGTAAAGGTTTAAATAGTGCACAAAATGTTGGAGGTGTTAACAGGGAGTCCCCTCTAAAAGCCTTTGAAATAGTGATAGTTACAGAGTATAACACAGGAACTGATACATTTAGAAAGATTATTAACAAAAACTTGGTTATATTTAAGGCTACTGAAGTAGTTACAAAACTAACAGGTGAAAAAACAAAATGTGTTTATGTAACAGATAGGAATATTAAGAAATTATAGGAAAACAATTTAAGAGACAACTATCTTGTTGAAATAGAGAACAAGGAAACAGAACCCTGTGGATGTTGTTCCTAATGGAAACATATTTTTTGTGGGTGGGGGAGGGGGGGTCACACTGAAGTGGAGATTCAACCTAAATATGGGAATTATCATACCAGTGGAGTAGTCTGTATAGCTACATGTTTCACCTGTTCTTCATTTTACATGTGTAAAACTGACAGACACTTACGCAAAATAATGTATGGACATTATTATGACATCAAAAACAAGCAAGACAGTAATGCACTGTATAAACAGTTACTTGTGACAACTTCAAAAAATTTCTGTTATGTATTTTGGATATTGTTACAACAGATGGAGGGGGGCATGGGAAAACTGATTGGAATATCTGGAATTTTTATGGCAGCTGAGATTGAATACTTCCAACAACCCCCCCGGTTGAATGAAACTGTTTCTATTTACCAGTTTTGAAAATCAGGGCAGCTAAACTTTAAATTTCACAAGTGGGTTATTTATTTATTTATTTATTTATTAATCTATTTATTTATATATGTACTTTTTGTCTATGTATTTATCTATGTATTCACTTTAGATCAGTTTTTAATGTGTGGGTTTTGACACAATGTAATTATTTTATAATTGTAATTTGTTTATTGGTGGTAAGCACAATTACTGAGTTGGGAGCCTGCAAAGGAAAAAAAACTTGATATATTTTATGTAAGTTTGCATTTAAGGCAAGTTCTTGTTCTATTACTGCAGCAGTTTGATTGATGAGCACTAATTGAGGCATATTTTGAAAGTGAAGCTGTATGATTAAATGTTATTTCTGATGAAGTCCCCAGTTTGGAGGGAAGAAAGTGCTTAACTATTAGTTTTGCTTGATATGTTCTGTCAAATAAAAATTATTAATTGTGCCCACTGTGTTCCTAAGGTTTTTGGGTTTGCTTTTTTTTTTTAACTTGAGTTATTGAATATTTTATTGTTCATCTACACCACCCAGAGCCTCCTTGTTGACCATTGCACACATTACATCACATGGCTTTATTTCTGAATGGCATATTGCTGTTTCCATACTCACACTAGATATGACTTTCCTATGGGGTGGAAGGCTATTGCATTTGGCAGTAACTAAATGAAAATCTTACAAAACCCAAATGAAAGCAAACATTATGTTTACCAGCAGAATCCTGGCTTTGTGTTTCAGGGTCATTCACATTTGCAGTTGTCATCTGTGTTTCATCAGGCATCTCATAATCTGAAAGAAGAAGACAGAAAAGACAAGAGACATTATCTCACATTGAAGCTTCATATCACTGATCTAATCAGAAAAAAAAACAGACCTAAAAACATATAGAGATTAGCAGCACTGAAAGATGATTACATGGCTATGCTGGATGGAATGGCTCAGGGACATGTATGTACAGGATGGCATGACTCAGGGGCATACCTGTGTTGAACAGCATGGCTCAGGGATATGTTTATGCTGGATGACATAGCTCAGGAACATGCCTGTACTGTTTGGAATTGCTCAGGAACATGTCTGTGCTGGATGGCATTGCTCAGGGATATGCCTGTACTGGATGGCATGCCTGTGCTGGCTGGAATAGCTCAGGGACATCCCTGTGCTTGATGGCATGGCACAGGGACATGCTTGTGCTAGACGGCATGGCTCAGGGACATGTCTGTACTGGATGGCATGGCACAGGGACATGCTTGTGGTAGACAGCATGGCTCAGAGACATGCCTGTACTAGATGGCACTGCTCAGGGACATGCCTGTGCTGGATGGCATGCCTGTGCTGGATGGCATGGCTCAGGGACATGTCTGTGCTGGACAGCATGACTTGGGACATGCCTGGCTGGATGGCATGTCTCAGGAACATGTTAGTGCTGGATAGCATGGCTTAGGTTCATCTCCTTCAAAGATGAGTTGAAACATGCCATTCTGGACATTTAGCAAGCTTCCCAGAGTCTACTAGAAAATCTACAGAAGATGAAATAAATGTTGTCTATAGTTGAGAATCTCTAGGATTCTCAACAATACACAACATCTTTTGTTGGGAATCTCTAGGATTCTCAACAATACACAACATCTTTTGTTGGGAATCTCTAGGATTCTCAACAATACACAACATCTTTTGTTGGGAATCTCTAGGATTCTCAACAATACACAACATCTTTTGTTGGGAATATCTAGGATGCCCCATCTAGCTTCTTCTCTAGCGTCTTCTTGTTCTTTCTGGGCTAATCAAGCTTCCAAAGAAGAAGAAGCCCCCCAATGGGATGAAGAGAGCTATCAGTCATCAATCAGTCTTGCATCCCCAGCTCCACTACAAAGTCTCCTAAAGGCAGGCTTTGTGTGCATTACCACAGCACTTATGACCCTGTTATCTGGTATGCCCATGAAAGGTTGCTTCTCTGAAGATGCCCAACTTGCAGAAAAATTACCAAGAACTAGAGTGGTCTATATGTAATCTCAGACAGCATCAGCAGGTCTCCACAGAACTCTCAGAAAAGTACAAGACTGTATTCCTCATCAAGTCACAGACCAGTAGTCATTTTTTAATAGACTAAGGGTTTTGTCCATACCTATTCCTCATTCTGAAGAGGATGAAAGGTTTCTGACCCATTTGGGGCTTCATTGATTTATTTATTCTTTTATTTGTCTATTTATTTATCTAGCTATCTGATTGCTTGACTAGGCAAGACCATTTTTCATTAGGGGCCCAAGGAGAAGTTCCCATATGAATGCATCACAGTATTCAAAGAAGCTTCCCTGCCTACTCTAGTAATAAGTGCTAACCCTAACTCAAACTCCGCCCCAACCCTCATGTGCATCTTAACTTGAAAAAGTCCTTCCTGTAATACTACCATTATTCAGACAAATTTGAGCTAAATTTGAAAAGTACATTGGAGAAGGAGATTTGTTTCCTTTTTCAATGTTTCAATGTTGTGAGTGTCAATTTGTTTTATGTCCTATATAATGAATGTTCAATGTGTTTTCGTGGATGTTTTACATGTCGACCAATTTTATATATCAGTCATATTAGGACAAGTTCTTTCTATTCTTTCTGGCCAATCAAGCTTCCAAAGAAGAAGACCCTTAATGGGATGAAGAGAGCACTCAGTCAGTAGTCTTGCCCACCCAGCTTAACTAAGGAAGTCTCCTAAGGGCAGGCTGTGTATGTACCGCACCACAGCAGTTCTCATCACCTTCTCTGCTATGCCCAACAGATATGCCATATGTTAAAGAACTATAGGCTCCATGGATAGTTCCAGAAATAATGTAACATGTAAAAGCATGTATAAGAAGGGAAATATGCCAATGCAAATAGGAAGAAGGGAAAATATGCAAACTGCAAATGAAGGCACCATATAAAGCTGTGAGTGCTTCTTATTTTTTAAGCTGTTCAAGCACTAGAAAGGCAGAAACCACCAGATCCTTGTTCTGACAATGAGGCCATGGTGTTTTACATGAACAAAAAAGGGAACTGTACTCTTATACCGTTGTGCAGAGAGGTGATGCAGGTCTGGCAATGGGACACAGAAAGGAGCATCTATGTCATAGCGGTTCATATTCCAGTGGAAGTGAGTATGCTGGTGCAGTTCATCAGTTGCAGCTCATACACTCTCCAGCAGCTGAGGGTAAGGAAGATCTGTTTGGGCCAGGTCTTTGGGGAATGGGGCACACAGGAGTGTAACCTCTTTGCCATATGGGAGAATTATGTCCTCTACCAGTGCTGCTCAGTTCAGCAGTATAACAGGCTGTAGACAGTGGATGTATTCTCCCATTTGGGTGGAAAGGAAGCCTTTTCTCTGATTCAGTGCCTTTTTGCAAATTTAGAGAAGAAAGGCAAAATTTGAGCCCACTCTGTGGTGTGCAAAGGAATAAAGCCCTGACTACTCACCAGGTTCAAATAGCAGCTCAGGTGCTTGAACAGCAAGGCAGGGGAGGATGAAAATGAAGAGATACAGCTTGGCTGTCTTAGGGGAATTGGGTGTGGTGGTTTCTTGTTTTTTTCTGTGCCATTATGGTGCTAGGGCAGAAGGCCCAGAGTACAGAAAACAGAATACTGGTGCTCCTATTCAAATGTCAGCACTCGAAATGCCAAGCGCAAAGAAGCCAAAAAAAAAAAAAAGACTGAAAATCTCCTTTAAATGCTTTTTATGTAGGGGCAAGCCCCTCTGCACCCCTCAAACGTATATATACCAACTCAAGATCCCCATATCTCAGAGAAAAGGGAATATTCTGGGAAAGGGCCATTTTTGGACTTAGTATATGCAAGTCCTTTTTTCGGCCATTCAATCTCCATGTTTCGGGGCTCACTCTAGCATGTCTTGACATTGCGAATGGTTACTGGATAGGGCTGATAGAAGGAATGTACTCTGTACCTATCCAAGACTGTGATGGTAGACAATGTCCTTGCATGTGAAAAAGCATGCATGAATGGGATGGAGAGACACAGGTATTCCTTGAAGTGATGCAGTTGGTTATGTTACCACCAGGGGAGGGGTTAGGGCTCAACAGCAATGCGCTCAGTTGCCAGGATGCCTACAACGCTACAAGTTACCCTCACAGCTGCATCATTGATGGTTCCCCAGGAAACTATCCTTCCCATATAGCTCTGTGATGATCCTTTACATTGATGAAGAATGGGCTTAGAGGGTCAGCAGGCACAGGGACAAAAAGGATAAAAAAAAAAAAAAAAAAAAAAAGGAAAGACCAAGATTCATCCTTGTCACACTTTAGTGGAAGAGAGTCATATAGTTTCATGTTTTCATATCTATGGTAATACAGGAAACTATCCCAATACAAGAAATTTCCCTTTAGCTGGCGTGACAGCCAGCTTCATTTGCAGGTGTGATAGCGTTTTTATAAACTTAGTCCCCACTGACATTCTTCTGAAAATCAAAGCAGTAAGTGAGGCCATCAGAAAGCCTTCCAACAGCAGATGTATGCTGCCAAGTGGAAGATAGTCTACATTTCTGTGAACAAGTATCTTCAAACACATCAGTCATTTAGTTTGTTGGTGAGCCTGACTTATCTTGGGTTCCTATTTGACCAGATACTTAGTTATTGCACAGTTAGATGGCGACTTCTTAAATGTAGTCTCCAAGGCCAAAAACACTGTATTTATGGGCCCTGATAATTTCCCAGGATGCATTTTAGATAACATAAAATGCAACCTATTATGACCACTGGAGTGATTGTTTAACCACGACCTCCAGTCAGGCTTCAAACCATTTTAATGGAGAACTGAAACAGTCATCCCTCTGCATAACGGTGGGCCTCCTATGGACCACAGAAAATGCAGACCTATTAGTCTGACTAGTCTCATATGCAAAACCATAGAAAGAATTATTGTGGAAATGATTAATAATGGCACTGGAAACTCCAGACACTGGCTCCAAACCAGTTTGGTTTTGTCAGGTGAAGATCATACCTATTCAATCTGGCAGACTTCTTCGAGAAGGTCTCAAAGGCAATGGATAAGGGCAAAATGGTGCATACTGCCTACCTTGACCTGGCCAAGGCATATGATAGCAATTAGTCGAAAAGTACAGCATTTATTGTGTTTTCTGCCTATCTGTGTAAAAAAAACTTGAAAAAAAGCCTACACCGCCAGGAGATTTTGCAGGGTCTTAAAGGTAACAATTGCCACTAGTATAACTCAACACAGTGGAGTTACTAGTGCTGATATTTATAATGATACAATCTTTCCAGGCTTCGTATTATTAAAGTCTTCAAGTTAGAGTGTCAGGTTCTTAACAAGGACAGTATAGTTCTCTCTGAATAGGGTAATAATGCTCTGTGTTTACCCTGAGTTTTAAGAAGAGTTGAGGCTTCAGGTTTAGTTTTCGTTTGTGGTCCTGATGGGTACGATGTCAGGTCTTGGGAACCACAGGAAGCTAGGCAAGGGAGGGGGCTACCTATGATACAAGTGAGGGAGAGAGATATGAGTATTAGAGTTAATAAGGTTGAAATTAGTACTAGCAGGCTAAGACAGCTATCCTGTTTAGCCACAAACACACTCAAATGCCTTCATATTCCATAAAGTATGCATTTAAAGAAAAACATTCAAATACTATGAAATGGCATCTAATGACTTCAGCTTAGTTAAATACACAGGAGATACTGTGTAAATAGTTTCAAATGAGATTAGATCTGAGTCGCTATGTGTTTAGATAAGAAAGACGCTAAGCGCAAGGCCTGCAACAACAAGTAGCCATCAGGAATGCATTAAAACACTTTTAAATACTATGGAATAGGTTCTGATACCTTCATATAGATTAAATACACAGTCAGTTGCTAAATTTTAACTTTAAATGACTTCAGCTCTAGGTCGCTAATGCGTTATGATTAAAAGATGCCTAGAGTTAGTCAGCAACATGTGCAAGCCTTTGCATTATCTTTAAAACACATTCTTATACATAAAATAGCATTCAGTTACTTTAAATGACTGCAGAATAGGTCGCTTATGAGTTTTGATATAAAGACACTAAATGTAAGTCAGTAACATGTGCGAGCATTTACATAAGCAGTAAAACACATTCAGGTACTTTAAAATAGATTCAGTTGCCTTCATATACATAAAAATAGCATTCAGTTACTAAATTATAACTTTAAATGACCGCAGAACTAGGTCGTTTATGTGTTTTGCTGAAAAGACGCCAAGTGTGCGTCACAACACGTGCAAGCCTTTGCTTTAGGTAATACACGGCTACAGCTGGCAAGCAGACACGCCAGAGAGAATAATCAATGTCAGGAGTAGAAAAACACAACAGTGCAAGTACAATGCTCCAGATCACACCCGTAATGTTTCAATAAGGTAGTTAAACCTTATAGGAGTTACCTGTAAGCCTGGAGAGGCGACCGGGCAGGAGAAGAGACAGAACAAAATGCAGTTTCAGTTTGAAGTTAGCGGGGAACGAGCAGGATGATTTATAAACTTCCTGACGTCAGCATACACTACACCGCCAGGAGATTTTGCAGGGTCTTAAAGGTAACAATTGCCACTAGTATAACTCAACACAGTGGAGTTACTAGTGCTGATATTTATAATGATACAATCTTTCCAGGCTTCGTATTATTAAAGTCTTCAAGTTAGAGTGTCAGGTTCTTAACAAGGACAGTATAGTTCTCTCTGAATAGGGTAATAATGCTCTGTGTTTACCCTGAGTTTTAAGAAGAGTTGAGGCTGCAGGTTTAGTTTTCGTTTGTGGTCCTGATGGGCGCGATGTCAGGTCTTGGGAACCACAGGAAGCTAGGCAAGGGAGGGGGCTACCTGTAAGCCTGGAGAGGCGACCGGGCAGGAGAAGAGACAGAACAAAATGCAGTTTCAGTTTTACGAAGTATTACCTGTTTTTACTGTTTTTACAAGCTCAAACTGTTTACTGCACTTGCTAGTTTAAGTTTTGCTTAAAAGTTAAACTACAGGCTAATACACTCAAGTGTACTAGCTTTTGATAGCATTTAGTCGAAAAGTACAGCATTTATTGTGTTTTCTGTCTATCTGTGTAAAAAAACTTGAAAAAAACAAAAAAATATCCTTGTTTTCCATACTTTCCTAGCTAGTGTTCCAGTGATCAGATTTTGCTGATCCCTGGGCTTTGTCTTGGTTCCTGTACTTCTCCATTTTCCTTGTTTGGTCAGGGAGAAGTTTCTTTACTCACCAGTGAGAGTGGGGAGTACTGAGCTGCCTGTTTGTCCTCAGAGGAGTGGTTTAAGGCAGTAACTTGTAGTTTATTGGCCATTTTGGGTCATTTCCTGTCTTTTCCAGCCCCTGCTATAAAGCACGCTTTGGCGGGCTTTTCCAGCTGTAGAGAACTCAGCACAGCTCCTCGTGGTGTCCAGCAGAGTTCCTAGAGCAGCAGAGACCAGAAAAGACAAACTTTCCAGATTTTAAGTATTCTTCTTGGCTTTTTCGACCTTTTGTGACTTTCGACCACTGTTTCTGCTTATTTTATCGAAGTATTACCTGTTTTTACTGTTTTTACAAGCTCAAACTGTTTACTGCACTTGCTAGTTTAAGTTTTGCTTAAAAGTTAAACTACAGGCTAATACACTCAAGTGTACTAGCTTTTGATAGCATTTAGTCGAAAAGTACAGCATTTATTGTGTTTTCTGTCTATCTGTGTAAAAAAACTTGAAAAAAACAAAAAAAATCCTTGTTTTCCATACTTTCCTAGCTAGTGTTCCAGTGATCAGATTTTGCTGATCCCTGGGCTTTGTCTTGGTTCCTGTACTTCTCCATTTTCCTTGTTTGGTCAGGGAGAAGTTTCTTTACTCACCAGTGAGAGTGGGGAGTACTGAGCTGCCTGTTTGTCCTCAGAGGAGTGGTTTAAGGCAGTAACTTGTAGTTTATTGGCCATTTTGGGTCATTTCCTGTCTTTTCCAGCCCCTGCTATAAAGCACGCTTTGGCGGGCTTTTCCAGCTGTAGAGAACTCAGCACAGCTCCTCGTGGTGTCCAGCAGAGTTCCTAGAGCAGCAGAGACCAGAAAAGACAAACTTTCCAGATTTTAAGTATTCTTCTTGGCTTTTTCGACCTTTTGTGACTTTCGACCACTGTTTCTGCTTATTTTATCGAAGTATTACCTGTTTTACTGTTTTTACAAGCTCAAACTGTTTACTGCACTTGCTAGTTTAAGTTTTGCTTAAAAGTTAAACTACAGGCTAATACACTCAAGTGTACTAGCTTTTGATAGCATTTAGTCGAAAAGTACAGCATTTATTGTGTTTTCTGTCTATCTGTGTAAAAAAACTTGAAAAAAACAAAAAAAATATCCTTGTTTTCCATACTTTCCTAGCTAGTGTTCCAGTGATCAGATTTTGCTGATCCCTGGGCTTTGTCTTGGTTCCTGTACTTCTCCATTTTCCTTGTTTGGTCAGGGAGAAGTTTCTTTACTCACCAGTGAGAGTGGGGAGTACTGAGCTGCCTGTTTGTCCTCAGAGGAGTGGTTTAAGGCAGTAACTTGTAGTTTATTGGCCATTTTGGGTCATTTCCTGTCTTTTCCAGCCCCTGCTATAAAGCACGCTTTGGCGGGCTTTTCCAGCTGTAGAGAACTCAGCACAGCTCCTCGTGGTGTCCAGCAGAGTTCCTAGAGCAGCAGAGACCAGAAAAGACAAACTTTCCAGATTTTAAGTATTCTTCTTGGCTTTTTCGACCTTTTGTGACTTTCGACCACTGTTTCTGCTTATTTTATCGAAGTATTACCTGTTTTACTGTTTTTACAAGCTCAAACTGTTTACTGCACTTGCTAGTTTAAGTTTTGCTTAAAAGTTAAACTACAGGCTAATACACTCAAGTGTACTAGCTTTTGATAGCATTTAGTCGAAAAGTACAGCATTTATTGTGTTTTCTGTCTATCTGTGTAAAAACTTGAAAAAAACAAAAAAATATCCTTGTTTTCCATACTTTCCTAGCTAGTGTTCCAGTGATCAGATTTTGCTGATCCCTGGGCTTTGTCTTGGTTCCTGTACTTCTCCATTTTCCTTGTTTGGTCAGGGAGAAGTTTCTTTACTCACCAGTGAGAGTGGGGAGTACTGAGCTGCCTGTTTGTCCTCAGAGGAGTGGTTTAAGGCAGTAACTTGTAGTTTATTGGCCATTTTGGGTCATTTCCTGTCTTTTCCAGCCCCTGCTATAAAGCACGCTTTGGCGGGCTTTTCCAGCTGTAGAGAACTCAGCACAGCTCCTCGTGGTGTCCAGCAGAGTTCCTAGAGCAGCAGAGACCAGAAAAGACAAACTTTCCAGATTTTAAGTATTCTTCTTGGCTTTTTCGACCTTTTGTGACTTTCGACCACTGTTTCTGCTTATTTTATCGAAGTATTACCTGTTTTAACTGTTTTACAAGCTCAAACTGTTTACTGCACTTGCTAGTTTAAGTTTTGCTTAAAAGTTAAACTACAGGCTAATACACTCAAGTGTACTAGCTTTTGATAGCATTTAGTCGAAAAGTACAGCATTTATTGTGTTTTCTGTCTATCTGTGTAAAAAAACTTGAAAAAAACAAAAAAAAATATCCTTGTTTTCCATACTTTCCTAGCTAGTGTTCCAGTGATCAGATTTTGCTGATCCCTGGGCTTTGTCTTGGTTCCTGTACTTCTCCATTTTCCTTGTTTGGTCAGGGAGAAGTTTCTTTACTCACCAGTGAGAGTGGGGAGTACTGAGCTGCCTGTTTGTCCTCAGAGGAGTGGTTTAAGGCAGTAACTTGTAGTTTATTGGCCATTTTGGGTCATTTCCTGTCTTTTCCAGCCCCCTGCTATAAAGCACGCTTTGGCGGGCTTTTCCAGCTGTAGAGAACTCAGCACAGCTCCTCGTGGTGTCCAGCAGAGTTCCTAGAGCAGCAGAGACCAGAAAAGACAAACTTTCCAGATTTTAAGTATTCTTCTTGGCTTTTTCGACCTTTTGTGACTTTCGACCACTGTTTCTGCTTATTTTATCGAAGTATTACCTGTTTTTACTGTTTTTACAAGCTCAAACTGTTTACTGCACTTGCTAGTTTAAGTTTTGCTTAAAAGTTAAACTACAGGCTAATACACTCAAGTGTACTAGCTTTTGATAGCATTTAGTCGAAAAGTACAGCATTTATTGTGTTTTCTGTCTATCTGTGTAAAAAAACTTGAAAAAAAACAAAAAAATATCCTTGTTTTCCATACTTTCCTAGCTAGTGTTCCAGTGATCAGATTTTGCTGATCCCTGGGCTTTGTCTTGGTTCCTGTACTTCTCCATTTTCCTTGTTTGGTCAGGGAGAAGTTTCTTTACTCACCAGTGAGAGTGGGGAGTACTGAGCTGCCTGTTTGTCCTCAGAGGAGTGGTTTAAGGCAGTAACTTGTAGTTTATTGGCCATTTTGGGTCATTTCCTGTCTTTTCCAGCCCCCTGCTATAAAGCACGCTTTGGCGGGCTTTTCCAGCTGTAGAGAACTCAGCACAGCTCCTCGTGGTGTCCAGCAGAGTTCCTAGAGCAGCAGAGACCAGAAAAGACAAACTTTCCAGATTTTAAGTATTCTTCTTGGCTTTTTCGACCTTTTGTGACTTTCGACCACTGTTTCTGCTTATTTTATCGAAGTATTACCTGTTTTTACTGTTTTTACAAGCTCAAACTGTTTACTGCACTTGCTAGTTTAAGTTTTGCTTAAAAGTTAAACTACAGGCTAATACACTCAAGTGTACTAGCTTTTGATAGCATTTAGTCGAAAAGTACAGCATTTATTGTGTTTTCTGTCTATCTGTGTAAAAAACTTGAAAAAAACAAAAAAAATCCTTGTTTTCCATACTTTCCTAGCTAGTGTTCCAGTGATCAGATTTTGCTGATCCCTGGGCTTTGTCTTGGTTCCTGTACTTCTCCATTTTCCTTGTTTGGTCAGGGAGAAGTTTCTTTACTCACCAGTGAGAGTGGGGAGTACTGAGCTGCCTGTTTGTCCTCAGAGGAGTGGTTTAAGGCAGTAACTTGTAGTTTATTGGCCATTTTGGGTCATTTCCTGTCTTTTCCAGCCCCCTGCTATAAAGCACGCTTTGGCGGGCTTTTCCAGCTGTAGAGAACTCAGCACAGCTCCTCGTGGTGTCCAGCAGAGTTCCTAGAGCAGCAGAGACCAGAAAAGACAAACTTTCCAGATTTTAAGTATTCTTCTTGGCTTTTTCGACCTTTTGTGACTTTCGACCACTGTTTCTGCTTATTTTATCAAAGTATTACCTGTTTTTACTGTTTTTACAAGCTCAAACTGTTTACTGCACTTGCTAGTTTAAGTTTTGCTTAAAAGTTAAACTACAGGCTAATACACTCAAGTGTACTAGCTTTTGATAGCATTTAGTCGAAAAGTACAGCATTTATTGTGTTTTCTGTCTATCTGTGTAAAAAAAACTTGAAAAAACAAAAAAATATCCTTGTTTTCCATACTTTCCTAGCTAGTGTTCCAGTGATCAGATTTTGCTGATCCCTGGGCTTTGTCTTGGTTCCTGTACTTCTCCATTTTCCTTGTTTGGTCAGGGAGAAGTTTCTTTACTCACCAGTGAGAGTGGGGAGTACTGAGCTGCCTGTTTGTCCTCAGAGGAGTGGTTTAAGGCAGTAACTTGTAGTTTATTGGCCATTTTGGGTCATTTCCTGTCTTTTCCAGCCCCCTGCTATAAAGCACGCTTTGGCGGGCTTTTCCAGCTGTAGAGAACTCAGCACAGCTCCTCGTGGTGTCCAGCAGAGTTCCTAGAGCAGCAGAGACCAGAAAAGACAAACTTTCCAGATTTTAAGTATTCTTCTTGGCTTTTTCGACCTTTTGTGACTTTCGACCACTGTTTCTGCTTATTTTATCAAAGTATTACCTGTTTTTACTGTTTTTACAAGCTCAAACTGTTTACTGCACTTGCTAGTTTAAGTTTTGCTTAAAAGTTAAACTACAGGCTAATACACTCAAGTGTACTAGCTTTTGATAGCATTTAGTCGAAAAGTACAGCATTTATTGTGTTTTCTGTCTATCTGTGTAAAAAAACTTGAAAAAAACAAAAAAATATCCTTGTTTTCCATACTTTCCTAGCTAGTGTTCCAGTGATCAGATTTTGCTGATCCCTGGGCTTTGTCTTGGTTCCTGTACTTCTCCATTTTCCTTGTTTGGTCAGGGAGAAGTTTCTTTACTCACCAGTGAGAGTGGGGAGTACTGAGCTGCCTGTTTGTCCTCAGAGGAGTGGTTTAAGGCAGTAACTTGTAGTTTATTGGCCATTTTGGGTCATTTCCTGTCTTTTCCAGCCCCTGCTATAAAGCACGCTTTGGCGGGCTTTTCCAGCTGTAGAGAACTCAGCACAGCTCCTCGTGGTGTCCAGCAGAGTTCCTAGAGCAGCAGAGACCAGAAAAGACAAACTTTCCAGATTTTAAGTATTCTTCTTGGCTTTTTCGACCTTTTGTGACTTTCGACCACTGTTTCTGCTTATTTTATCGAAGTATTACCTGTTTTTACTGTTTTTACAAGCTCAAACTGTTTACTGCACTTGCTAGTTTAAGTTTTGCTTAAAAGTTAAACTACAGGCTAATACACTCAAGTGTACTAGCTTTTGATAGCATTTAGTCGAAAAGTACAGCATTTATTGTGTTTTCTGTCTATCTGTGTAAAAAAACTTGAAAAAAAAAATATCCTTGTTTTCCATACTTTCCTAGCTAGTGTTCCAGTGATCAGATTTTGCTGATCCCTGGGCTTTGTCTTGGTTCCTGTACTTCTCCATTTTCCTTGTTTGGTCAGGGAGAAGTTTCTTTACTCACCAGTGAGAGTGGGGAGTACTGAGCTGCCTGTTTGTCCTCAGAGGAGTGGTTTAAGGCAGTAACTTGTAGTTTATTGGCCATTTTGGGTCATTTCCTGTCTTTTCCAGCCCCCTGCTATAAAGCACGCTTTGGCGGGCTTTTCCAGCTGTAGAGAACTCAGCACAGCTCCTCGTGGTGTCCAGCAGAGTTCCTAGAGCAGCAGAGACCAGAAAAGACAAACTTTCCAGATTTTAAGTATTCTTCTTGGCTTTTTCGACCTTTTGTGACTTTCGACCACTGTTTCTGCTTATTTTATCGAAGTATTACCTGTTTTTACTGTTTTTACAAGCTCAAACTGTTTACTGCACTTGCTAGTTTAAGTTTTGCTTAAAAGTTAAACTACAGGCTAATACACTCAAGTGTACTAGCTTTTGATAGCATTTAGTCGAAAAGTACAGCATTTATTGTGTTTTCTGTCTATCTGTAAAAAAACTTGAAAAAAACAAAAAAAATATCCTTGTTTTCCATACTTTCCTAGCTAGTGTTCCAGTGATCAGATTTTGCTGATCCCTGGGCTTTGTCTTGGTTCCTGTACTTCTCCATTTTCCTTGTTTGGTCAGGGAGAAGTTTCTTTACTCACCAGTGAGAGTGGGGAGTACTGAGCTGCCTGTTTGTCCTCAGAGGAGTGGTTTAAGGCAGTAACTTGTAGTTTATTGGCCATTTTGGGTCATTTCCTGTCTTTTCCAGCCCCTGCTATAAAGCACGCTTTGGCGGGCTTTTCCAGCTGTAGAGAACTCAGCACAGCTCCTCGTGGTGTCCAGCAGAGTTCCTAGAGCAGCAGAGACCAGAAAAGACAAACTTTCCAGATTTTAAGTATTCTTCTTGGCTTTTTCGACCTTTTGTGACTTTCGACCACTGTTTCTGCTTATTTTATCGAAGTATTACCTGTTTTACTGTTTTTACAAGCTCAAACTGTTTACTGCACTTGCTAGTTTAAGTTTTGCTTAAAAGTTAAACTACAGGCTAATACACTCAAGTGTACTAGCTTTTGATAGCATTTAGTCGAAAAGTACAGCATTTATTGTGTTTTCTGTCTATCTGTGTAAAAAAACTTGAAAAAAAACAAAAAAATATCCTTGTTTTCCATACTTTCCTAGCTAGTGTTCCAGTGATCAGATTTTGCTGATCCCTGGGCTTTGTCTTGGTTCCTGTACTTCTCCATTTTCCTTGTTTGGTCAGGGAGAAGTTTCTTTACTCACCAGTGAGAGTGGGGAGTACTGAGCTGCCTGTTTGTCCTCAGAGGAGTGGTTTAAGGCAGTAACTTGTAGTTTATTGGCCATTTTGGGTCATTTCCTGTCTTTTCCAGCCCCCTGCTATAAAGCACGCTTTGGCGGGCTTTTCCAGCTGTAGAGAACTCAGCACAGCTCCTCGTGGTGTCCAGCAGAGTTCCTAGAGCAGCAGAGACCAGAAAAGACAAACTTTCCAGATTTTAAGTATTCTTCTTGGCTTTTTCGACCTTTTGTGACTTTCGACCACTGTTTCTGCTTATTTTATCGAAGTATTACCTGTTTTTACTGTTTTTACAAGCTCAAACTGTTTACTGCACTTGCTAGTTTAAGTTTTGCTTAAAAGTTAAACTACAGGCTAATACACTCAAGTGTACTAGCTTTTGATAGCATTTAGTCGAAAAGTACAGCATTTATTGTGTTTTCTGTCTATCTGTGTAAAAAAACTTGAAAAAAACAAAAAAAATATCCTTGTTTTCCATACTTTCCTAGCTAGTGTTCCAGTGATCAGATTTTGCTGATCCCTGGGCTTTGTCTTGGTTCCTGTACTTCTCCATTTTCCTTGTTTGGTCAGGGAGAAGTTTCTTTACTCACCAGTGAGAGTGGGGAGTACTGAGCTGCCTGTTTGTCCTCAGAGGAGTGGTTTAAGGCAGTAACTTGTAGTTTATTGGCCATTTTGGGTCATTTCCTGTCTTTTCCAGCCCCCTGCTATAAAGCACGCTTTGGCGGGCTTTTCCAGCTGTAGAGAACTCAGCACAGCTCCTCGTGGTGTCCAGCAGAGTTCCTAGAGCAGCAGAGACCAGAAAAGACAAACTTTCCAGATTTTAAGTATTCTTCTTGGCTTTTTCGACCTTTTGTGACTTTCGACCACTGTTTCTGCTTATTTTATCGAAGTATTACCTGTTTTTACTGTTTTTACAAGCTCAAACTGTTTACTGCACTTGCTAGTTTAAGTTTTGCTTAAAAGTTAAAAGTTAAACTACAGGCTAATACACTCAAGTGTACTAGCTTTTGATAGCATTTAGTCGAAAAGTACAGCATTTATTGTGTTTTCTGTCTATCTGTGTAAAAAAACTTGAAAAAACAAAAAAAATCCTTGTTTTCCATACTTTCCTAGCTAGTGTTCCAGTGATCAGATTTTGCTGATCCCTGGGCTTTGTCTTGGTTCCTGTACTTCTCCATTTTCCTTGTTTGGTCAGGGAGAAGTTTCTTTACTCACCAGTGAGAGTGGGGAGTACTGAGCTGCCTGTTTGTCCTCAGAGGAGTGGTTTAAGGCAGTAACTTGTAGTTTATTGGCCATTTTGGGTCATTTCCTGTCTTTTCCAGCCCCCTGCTATAAAGCACGCTTTGGCGGGCTTTTTCCAGCTGTAGAGAACTCAGCACAGCTCCTCGTGGTGTCCAGCAGAGTTCCTAGAGCAGCAGAGACCAGAAAAGACAAACTTTCCAGATTTTAAGTATTCTTCTTGGCTTTTTCGACCTTTTGTGACTTTCGACCACTGTTTCTGCTTATTTTATCGAAGTATTACCTGTTTTTACTGTTTTTACAAGCTCAAACTGTTTACTGCACTTGCTAGTTTAAGTTTTGCTTAAAAGTTAAACTACAGGCTAATACACTCAAGTGTACTAGCTTTTGATAGCATTTAGTCGAAAAGTACAGCATTTATTGTGTTTTCTGTCTATCTGTGTAAAAAAACTTGAAAAAAAAAAAAAATATCCTTGTTTTCCATACTTTCCTAGCTAGTGTTCCAGTGATCAGATTTTGCTGATCCCTGGGCTTTGTCTTGGTTCCTGTACTTCTCCATTTTCCTTGTTTGGTCAGGGAGAAGTTTCTTTACTCACCAGTGAGAGTGGGGAGTACTGAGCTGCCTGTTTGTCCTCAGAGGAGTGGTTTAAGGCAGTAACTTGTAGTTTATTGGCCATTTTGGGTCATTTCCTGTCTTTTCCAGCCCCTGCTATAAAGCACGCTTTGGCGGGCTTTTCCAGCTGTAGAGAACTCAGCACAGCTCCTCGTGGTGTCCAGCAGAGTTCCTAGAGCAGCAGAGACCAGAAAAGACAAACTTTCCAGATTTTAAGTATTCTTCTTGGCTTTTTCGACCTTTTGTGACTTTCGACCACTGTTTCTGCTTATTTTATCGAAGTATTACCTGTTTTTACTGTTTTACAAGCTCAAACTGTTTACTGCACTTGCTAGTTTAAGTTTTGCTTAAAAGTTAAACTACAGGCTAATACACTCAAGTGTACTAGCTTTTGATAGCATTTAGTCGAAAAGTACAGCATTTATTGTGTTTTCTGTCTATCTGTGTAAAAACTTGAAAAAACAAAAAAATATCCTTGTTTTCCATACTTTCCTAGCTAGTGTTCCAGTGATCAGATTTTGCTGATCCCTGGGCTTTGTCTTGGTTCCTGTACTTCTCCATTTTCCTTGTTTGGTCAGGAGAAGTTTCTTTACTCACCAGTGAGAGTGGGGAGTACTGAGCTGCCTGTTTGTCCTCAGAGGAGTGGTTTAAGGCAGTAACTTGTAGTTTATTGGCCATTTTGGGTCATTTCCTGTCTTTTCCAGCCCCCTGCTATAAAGCACGCTTTGGCGGGCTTTTCCAGCTGTAGAGAACTCAGCACAGCTCCTCGTGGTGTCCAGCAGAGTTCCTAGAGCAGCAGAGACCAGAAAAGACAAACTTTCCAGATTTTAAGTATTCTTCTTGGCTTTTTCGACCTTTTGTGACTTTCGACCACTGTTTCTGCTTATTTTATCGAAGTATTACCTGTTTTTACTGTTTTTACAAGCTCAAACTGTTTACTGCACTTGCTAGTTTAAGTTTTGCTTAAAAGTTAAACTACAGGCTAATACACTCAAGTGTACTAGCTTTTGATAGCATTTAGTCGAAAAGTACAGCATTTATTGTGTTTTCTGTCTATCTGTGTAAAAAAACTTGAAAAAAAAAAGAAAATCCTTGTTTTCCATACTTTCCTAGCTAGTGTTCCAGTGATCAGATTTTGCTGATCCCTGGGCTTTGTCTTGGTTCCTGTACTTCTCCATTTTCCTTGTTTGGTCAGGGAGAAGTTTCTTTACTCACCAGTGAGAGTGGGGAGTACTGAGCTGCCTGTTTGTCCTCAGAGGAGTGGTTTAAGGCAGTAACTTGTAGTTTATTGGCCATTTTGGGTCATTTCCTGTCTTTTCCAGCCCCTGCTATAAAGCACGCTTTGGCGGGCTTTTCCAGCTGTAGAGAACTCAGCACAGCTCCTCGTGGTGTCCAGCAGAGTTCCTAGAGCAGCAGAGACCAGAAAAGACAAACTTTCCAGATTTTAAGTATTCTTCTTGGCTTTTTCGACCTTTTGTGACTTTCGACCACTGTTTCTGCTTATTTTATCAAAGTATTACCTGTTTTTACTGTTTTACTGTTTTTACAAGCTCAAACTGTTTACTGCACTTGCTAGTTTAAGTTTTGCTTAAAAGTTAAACTACAGGCTAATACACTCAAGTGTACTAGCTTTTGATAGCATTTAGTCGAAAAGTACAGCATTTATTGTGTTTTCTGTCTATCTGTGTAAAAAAAACTTGAAAAAAACAAAAAAATATCCTTGTTTTCCATACTTTCCTAGCTAGTGTTCCAGTGATCAGATTTTGCTGATCCCTGGGCTTTGTCTTGGTTCCTGTACTTCTCCATTTTCCTTGTTTGGTCAGGGAGAAGTTTCTTTACTCACCAGTGAGAGTGGGGAGTACTGAGCTGCCTGTTTGTCCTCAGAGGAGTGGTTTAAGGCAGTAACTTGTAGTTTATTGGCCATTTTGGGTCATTTCCTGTCTTTTCCAGCCCCCTGCTATAAAGCACGCTTTGGCGGGCTTTTCCAGCTGTAGAGAACTCAGCACAGCTCCTCGTGGTGTCCAGCAGAGTTCCTAGAGCAGCAGAGACCAGAAAAGACAAACTTTCCAGATTTTAAGTATTCTTCTTGGCTTTTTCGACCTTTTGTGACTTTCGACCACTGTTTCTGCTTATTTTATCGAAGTATTACCTGTTTTAACTGATTTACTTGTTTTACAAGCTCAAACTGTTTACTGCACTTGCTAGTTTAAGTTTTGCTTAAAAGTTAAACTACAGGCTAATACACTCAAGTGTACTAGCTTTTGATAGCATTTAGTCGAAAAGTACAGCATTTATTGTGTTTTCTGTCTATCTGTGTAAAAAAACTTGAAAAAAAAAAAAAATATCCTTGTTTTCCATACTTTCCTAGCTAGTGTTCCAGTGATCAGATTTTGCTGATCCCTGGGCTTTGTCTTGGTTCCTGTACTTCTCCATTTTCCTTGTTTGGTCAGGGAGAAGTTTCTTTACTCACCAGTGAGAGTGGGGAGTACTGAGCTGCCTGTTTGTCCTCAGAGGAGTGGTTTAAGGCAGTAACTTGTAGTTTATTGGCCATTTTGGGTCATTTCCTGTCTTTTCCAGCCCCCTGCTATAAAGCACGCTTTGGCGGGCTTTTCCAGCTGTAGAGAACTCAGCACAGCTCCTCGTGGTGTCCAGCAGAGTTCCTAGAGCAGCAGAGACCAGAAAAGACAAACTTTCCAGATTTTAAGTATTCTTCTTGGCTTTTTCGACCTTTTGTGACTTTCGACCACTGTTTCTGCTTATTTTATCGAAGTATTACCTGTTTTTACTGTTTTTACAAGCTCAAACTGTTTACTGCACTTGCTAGTTTAAGTTTTGCTTAAAAGTTAAACTACAGGCTAATACACTCAAGTGTACTAGCTTTTGATAGCATTTAGTCGAAAAGTACAGCATTTATTGTGTTTTCTGTCTATCTGTGTAAAAAAACTTGAAAAAAAACAAAAAAATATCCTTGTTTTCCATACTTTCCTAGCTAGTGTTCCAGTGATCAGATTTTGCTGATCCCTGGGCTTTGTCTTGGTTCCTGTACTTCTCCATTTTCCTTGTTTGGTCAGGGAGAAGTTTCTTTACTCACCAGTGAGAGTGGGGAGTACTGAGCTGCCTGTTTGTCCTCAGAGGAGTGGTTTAAGGCAGTAACTTGTAGTTTATTGGCCATTTTGGGTCATTTCCTGTCTTTTCCAGCCCCCTGCTATAAAGCACGCTTTGGCGGGCTTTTCCAGCTGTAGAGAACTCAGCACAGCTCCTCGTGGTGTCCAGCAGAGTTCCTAGAGCAGCAGAGACCAGAAAAGACAAACTTTCCAGATTTTAAGTATTCTTCTTGGCTTTTTCGACCTTTTGTGACTTTCGACCACTGTTTCTGCTTATTTTATCAAAGTATTACCTGTTTTTACTGTTTTTACAAGCTCAAACTGTTTACTGCACTTGCTAGTTTAAGTTTTGCTTAAAAGTTAAACTACAGGCTAATACACTCAAGTGTACTAGCTTTTGATAGCATTTAGTCGAAAAGTACAGCATTTATTGTGTTTTCTGTCTATCTGTGTAAAAAAACTTGAAAAAAAAAAAAAATATCCTTGTTTTCCATACTTTCCTAGCTAGTGTTCCAGTGATCAGATTTTGCTGATCCCTGGGCTTTGTCTTGGTTCCTGTACTTCTCCATTTTCCTTGTTTGGTCAGGGAGAAGTTTCTTTACTCACCAGTGAGAGTGGGGAGTACTGAGCTGCCTGTTTGTCCTCAGAGGAGTGGTTTAAGGCAGTAACTTGTAGTTTATTGGCCATTTTGGGTCATTTCCTGTCTTTTCCAGCCCCCTGCTATAAAGCACGCTTTGGCGGGCTTTTCCAGCTGTAGAGAACTCAGCACAGCTCCTCGTGGTGTCCAGCAGAGTTCCTAGAGCAGCAGAGACCAGAAAAGACAAACTTTCCAGATTTTAAGTATTCTTCTTGGCTTTTTCGACCTTTTGTGACTTTCGACCACTGTTTCTGCTTATTTTATCGAAGTATTACCTGTTTTTACTGTTTTTACAAGCTCAAACTGTTTACTGCACTTGCTAGTTTAAGTTTTGCTTAAAAGTTAAACTACAGGCTAATACACTCAAGTGTACTAGCTTTTGATAGCATTTAGTCGAAAAGTACAGCATTTATTGTGTTTTCTGTCTATCTGTGTAAAAAAACTTGAAAAAAACAAAAAAAATCCTTGTTTTCCATACTTTCTGAGCTAGTGTTCCAGTGATCAGATTTTGCTGATCCCTGGGCTTTGTCTTGGTTCCTGTACTTCTCCATTTTCCTTGTTTGGTCAGGGAGAAGTTTCTTTACTCACCAGTGAGAGTGGGGAGTACTGAGCTGCCTGTTTGTCCTCAGAGGAGTGGTTTAAGGCAGTAACTTGTAGTTTATTGGCCATTTTGGGTCATTTCCTGTCTTTTCCAGCCCCCTGCTATAAAGCACGCTTTGGCGGGCTTTTCCAGCTGTAGAGAACTCAGCACAGCTCCTCGTGGTGTCCAGCAGAGTTCCTAGAGCAGCAGAGACCAGAAAAGACAAACTTTCCAGATTTTAAGTATTCTTCTTGGCTTTTTCGACCTTTTGTGACTTTCGACCACTGTTTCTGCTTATTTTATCGAAGTATTACCTGTTTTACTGTTTTTACAAGCTCAAACTGTTTACTGCACTTGCTAGTTTAAGTTTTGCTTAAAAGTTAAACTACAGGCTAATACACTCAAGTGTACTAGCTTTTGATAGCATTTAGTCGAAAAGTACAGCATTTATTGTGTTTTCTGTCTATCTGTGTAAAAACTTGAAAAAAACAAAAAAATATCCTTGTTTTCCATACTTTCCTAGCTAGTGTTCCAGTGATCAGATTTTGCTGATCCCTGGGCTTTGTCTTGGTTCCTGTACTTCTCCATTTTCCTTGTTTGGTCAGGGAGAAGTTTCTTTACTCACCAGTGAGAGTGGGGAGTACTGAGCTGCCTGTTTGTCCTCAGAGGAGTGGTTTAAGGCAGTAACTTGTAGTTTATTGGCCATTTTGGGTCATTTCCTGTCTTTTCCAGCCCCTGCTATAAAGCACGCTTTAGAGTGCTTTAGCGCGATTTAGCACGGAGTTGCCACAGGAGCAACGGCGGTTAATCAAGGTTAAACTATTCAGGCTACCTAAAGTCCACTCTTCATTTTTTCCCTTAGAACAGCTGTTCTTGAACTGTACTGCCTATCTAACCAGCCTATTCTCTAACTAAAAAGTTCAGCTCTACTTGATTCCTAAGTAGACTATTCTCCATCTGTAAAGCCTAGCACTTGCTCCTAAAGTACTTTTTACTCTGATATAGCACTTTTATTATACACAGTACCCCACCGGCCTAAAAACACCACATCCCCCGAAGTCTTTTTTCAACTCATCTACATAAAGTTTTTGTCTATTCCTTCTAGCATGGCGAGGGATCAGTTGCTAGTGTCCTCTCCTGCTCAGCTGGTGAATCTGGGAATATTGAGGCAATGTTACAATTGCCTCATGTACACTGACAACCCTCTCCTTCTCCCACAAAACACAAATACATGCGAGAGATGCAAATATATAGCCAAACTGGAGGCTAAGCTCTCTCAACACAGGACTGGCAAGACCAGACAGGAGGAGAAGGTAACCACACACACCACAAACCCAGTCTCACATAGCACTATCACAACTTCAAATCATACACATAAACACACAAAGACATACTTGGAGGCTCTGATTAAAAACCTACCAAAACAGCAGAGGCCACCAAAGCAGACACCCAAACAACTGCCACCACAGGGCACAGCACATGCAACACATAGACCACAGAGTCAGTGTGCCAAACAGTCACAGCCCTTAAGGCCAAACACAATGCCAGACACACTCGTCATTGGTGACTCCATAGTCAGACACACTGACGTCCCGCTCACCAGATTGAGTAAGGAGAAGGTCACAGTAAGCTGCCTATCGGGCACTAGAATCCGCCACATAACGCAAGCACTCAGGTCACTCAACTGCAGGGACAAGTATGACTCAGTCATTGTCCATGCTGGTGTGAACGACCTGAGATGTACCTCCCTGGACTACATGAAAAGAGACATAGAGGAGCTCTCTGATTATGTAGCCCAGGCAGGTATGACCCTGACCTTGAGCAGTATCCTACCTTCACCAAGAATGATGCCACAATACGAAGACAAGATGATCAGCTTTAATAATTGGCTTAAACTATGGTGTCATTCAAAGGGGATCCAATGTCTGTCTGCCTGGGATGACATGCTGGACAAGCCACGCTGCTTCGCAAGGGACGGCTTGTACCTGTCACCCCTGGGCTTCCGGGTTTTGGCAAAGGCTCTTGCCACCGCCATTGTGCCTTTTTTAGGCAGGGCTCAAATTCTAAACCTACCACCCTAGAACACAAAAAGGAAAAAAACTAAGGGTAATGCTGCTCAATGCCAGAAGTCTCAACCTCAAGATGCACGCTCAAGCCCTTCTCAGTATGGAGAACATCGATGTCTGTGCTGTGACTGAAACCTGGTTCAAGGCTCCTGAGAGCACCCCGGCACTATCAGGTTTTACCTCATATCATGCGTTCCGGCCCCAAAATCCGGACAACACCAAGAAAGGGGGGGGGTGTCCATATCCATCAAGGACACCCTCACCTCAAGGTTGGTGGAAACGCACGATGCATCGGAAACCATCCAGGTGCAATTAACCGTAGGCAAGACTGCTCTGCAGTTTGTAGCCTGTTACAGGCCACCCTCTCAAACTCAGGAACCTCACACAGCTTTCCTGAAAACACTGGAGGGGATAAAAATATCTCCAAACACCATCATACTGGGTGATTTCAACTATCCAAATATACACTGGGATCACTACTCAAGCCCCAACACTCTAGCCCAAAGGTTCCTAGAGTTCATAAACTCAAATGCCATGGAACAACTAGTCACCATCCCCACAAGAGGAGAAAACATACTAAATCTCATCATCACAAATATGGGGTCACAATGTTCAACACCAGAGGTATATCCATCATTGGTGAGATCAGATCATAAACTAATCTCACTCAAGTCCACATCCCGCCCCCTCCCCAAATAAAAAAGACCACAGTGAAGAACTTCTCAAAAGCAGACTTCACACTCCTAAAGACTGGTGTGGTCTCTTTCAAGGCCCCAGAGCCAGCGGAAACCATTACTCAAACCGCTGAATCACTTACAAATGCCTTCTACCAGCACCTCCAGGACTGCATGGATCAGGCAATCCCAAACAAAACAAAGACTCTTTGTACCAAAGGCAAGCGTCCAGTCTGGTGGACCCCAGCCATAAACAAGCTTTACAACAAAAGGAAGAAGCTACTACAAGATAGAGCAAAATCCGTAAAAGGGAAGACACCCTTGATCATTATAAGTAAAAAACTGAGATCTCTCATAAAAGCATCCAAGGCAAATTTTGAGAGAAAAATCGCTAAGGACTCAAAAGACAATCATAAGGCCTTTTTTAGCTATGTTAGAAACCTGGGAGCAAACTCCCAGATATGCTCAGAATTAGTGCAAAATGATGTAAAAATCACGGAACCTACAGACATTGCCAACATACTGGCTGACAGGTTCAGTGCAAATTTCTCCCCCCCCCAAAAGGAGAGATATCTATACCAGAGGATTGTAGTCCCCCAAACATCTCAAATGCTCAGGTGAGAACTGCTCTCTCCAAGGCGAAAAACACAGCTTCCATGGGACCAGATGGTGTCCCTGGTTGTGTGCTCCACGAACTTAATGAGGAATTAAACCCACAGTTAGGGGAGCTGTTTAATCTCAGTCTCACCTCAGGATACGTACCCAAGGAGTGGCGTACGGCAACGGTGGTCCCACTTCACAAAGGAGGTGCCTCCACCGACCCCGGAAACTACGGTCCCATCAGCTTGACAAGCCTGGTCTGCAAAGCTATGGAGAGGATCATAATGGAACTCATAAATAAAGACATAGGGGACTTGCAGACTTTGGATCCATCCCAGTTTGGCTTTGTCAAGGGCAGATCATGCCTTTTAAACTTGGTTGACTTTTTCGAAACAGTCACCAAGGCCATTGACGAGGGCAAGGCAGTCCACACAGCCTACCTTGACCTGGCAAAGGCTTTCGAGACAATACCCCACTCGGGTATCATTGAAAAACTCACCAGCTTAAACATAAACCCATACGTCACAAGATGGGTTGCAAACTGGCGCCATGTCAGACTCCAAGCCTGTCACAAGTGGTGTCCCATACGGCTCAGTCCTGGGCCCACTCTTGTTCGGCATCTACTTTTCAGAGGTACAGGCAAACACAGGAGGATTATGGCTGACAAAGTTTGCAGATGACTGCAAATTGGGCACCATAGTTGAAAACCCATGTGACACAGACATCCTCCAGAAGGGTCTCATAGAAACGGATAACTGGTGCCAGAGCCATGGCCTAAAGTTAAACACCAAAAAATGCATAGTCATTCCCTTCAGGAAAAACAAGGTTACCCCTAGTTACCATATAGGTGGCAATCCACTAAGCACAGAAGAGGTTATCAGGGATCTGGGGACCCAGGTTGACAGTAACCTTTCGTTTGACACTCACGTTGCCAAAGTAGTTAGGAAGACCTTCTACACTGCCCACCTGATCATGAAGGGATTCACATCTAGATCAAGGGAGGTCATCGTTCCCCTGTACTCATCACTCATCAGACCAATGATTGAGTACAATGCCCCATTCGGAATGTATCTGACCCGACACCTGCAGCAACTGGAAAGGCCCCAAAAGTTCCTCACCAAAAGGATTAAGGGTCTCAAAAATATGTCTTCTGCTGCCCGACTGAAGGAACTACAGCTCTATTCAGTCGCTTACTGTCTGCTCAGAGGTGACCTGTGCCTGACATACAAGGCCATGTCAAACCCGGAATTAATGAACATGCTTCACCTCAAAAAATCTAAATCCATCAGAACTACAAGGGCAAGAGACTTAAACCTCGACACGGCTATTAATAGGATGTGCTGGAGGGACAGATTCATCACCCAGAGACTCCCTATGCTGTGGAACAAAATCCCAGTTCATGTGAGGCAGAGCACCTCGCTGGCCTTGTTCAAGAGAAATCTTGACCAATGGATGGGAGATCACAGGTATACCCCAGGGATAACCTCAGTGTCACTGCTTGACAGAGGCACAGCAAAATAATGGGCATAGTATTCCTTCAAACTAAAGGGGTGGCGAAAGCCACAAAACTCTGGGCTAGGCTTATAAATGCCCTAGGGCAGATAGCCTAGTATGAACCTATGAACCTATGAACCTATGATACAATGCCCCACTCATGCATTGTAAGCAAACTCATGGAACTAGGCATAAATCCCTATGTTATATGCTGGATTGCCAGCTGGCTCTCAGTTAGGACCCAGGAAGTTAGGATAGAGGAGTGCACCTCTACAAAGATCCCAGTCGCTAGAAGATTCCTTCAGGGCTCAATGCTGGGTCCTCTCCATTTTGGCATCTACTTCTTGGAAGTCAAGGCCAATGTCAAGGGCCTATGTCTTACCAGGTTTTCAGATGACTGCAAACTGGGATAAGTAATAAAATCCCCCCAAGACACTAATATCCTCCAGGAAAGGCTAATACAGACATATAACTGGTGGCATAGACACGGTTCAAATATCAATGCCAAGAAGTGCATAATAGTATAATAGTACCATATGGAAAGTTGATTACTCCAGGAAACTAATTCATTGATAACACACCCCAAGTGCAAACCCAGTAGTCAGGAATTTGGGGACATACATAGACAGCTTTCAACCAACGTGACTAAAGCAGTAAGGAAATCATTTTACATTACAGAACTTACAAGCAAGGGTATGGCATCTAGGTTTAAGGAAGTTATCGTTCCACAATAGTCAACCCTCATCAGACCCAACATTGAGTACAATGTTCCTTTCAGTATAAACCTGACCAGGTATGTGCAACAACTGGAATGTTGACAGAGGTTTCTTACAAAAAGAATACAGGGTTTTAATAACATGTCCTCTGTGGATTGCCTCAAAGCCCTAGCCCTAGACTCCAATATCCTACAGACTGTTGAGAGATGATCTATGTTTGGCATACATAGTATCCCAAGATCCTGCCCTGATGGACCTCTTGCATATCTGCAAAACAATCAGCTTCAGAATCACCATCTCCAGGGATGTAAACCTTGCTTATGAGATAAACAAGACATGTTGGGTGGACAGGTATGTGTCTCAGAGAATACCCCTTCACTGGAACATGCTTCCCATCCATGGAAAGCAGATTTCTTCCCCGACCCTATTAAACCAGTGGATGAGAAATCAGAAATTCACCCCTGTCACCTATGTCTCTAATGGACAGAGGTAACCTGTAAATGTTTAACCCCCCCATGCCCTAGCTTACACATACCCACAACATCCTAGAAATGCATGTCCTTATTTTCAAAGAATCTTCTCTGTTTTTTTTTCACAATATTCAGGTGTCCTTTATAGCTAAACCACATTTCTCCTAAAAGTAGTCTCAGGACTGTCCTTAAACTACTCCATTCTCCTCCCCATTTTCTTCTCAGCAGCAAAATCAAGGGGAGAAGGATCCTTTCATGCTCATAATATAGAGGGACAGCTCATGTTTTACGGGGGGCAGGAGTTGAGGGAGATAGATCAATTACCTCCTTTGCTCTGGGTAAGATTGGCCTGGAAGTCAGACGGGTAGCAGTGCTACTCTCTGTAGTTGTACTAGACATGGTGACTATGTTTTATTAAGTTCTTTGGCAGCTTCTGTTGAAGATTTACCATTGTTAGTCTTCTGTCTTTTTTCCCCTCTTTTTTTCTGTTACACTCCCTATTACCCATTCTTTAAAAGGTGCTGAAATATGAAAAAAGTTACTGTGGTAGTAAAAAAGACTAACAGTTTACTACAACTACACTTAACACTTTTACTTTATTTTGATTGAAAATATTTGAAGAAATTGTAAATAGTTGAGAAGTGTTAGCCATTTTGTAGAAGTGTCTCTAGTGATGTCCAAGGAGGCATAGCACTGAGAATGAGAAAAGGCTGGAAAAAGCTCTTGGCATGGGAATGCCTGATGCACTTAATACGGCTGCAAATAATGCTAGTGTGAGACCAGCACTGGCCTTCATACGGATAAGGTCATAGCCGATGAAAGCTCTAGCTGGAATAGTAAGGAAAATAAGGTTGTTAAACCCAAATGTTATAATATACTGTAACAGTGCCTGACCTCAAAGACAATATCTATTATTTTCATGGTTGGAGGGCTAATTCAGCTGTTTTGGTGTAATATCAACATGTCCTCATTGTTATGGAATGGGCATATACAGTTGAAAAAGTGTCACGTGGCTACTAATACTTGCTTATACAGAATGTACCTTTGAGGTGCCAGGCTGGACTTCCATGGGATATGAATATCAGTTCAGCTGCACTGGTATTAGACTGGGTACTCACCTTACTAAATGAAAAAATATATATGTGAGTCAACCAACACGGTGCAAGCAAAATAAACTGCTAATAGATGTCAAACAAGGACAAAAAAATGGTTTATTAAGAGAGGTTAGCGCTTTTCCGGGGTTACCGCTTCTTCAGACCAAATACAAAAGATACATTAAAACACACATATTTAAAACCATAGTAAAACCAATCAGGTAAGACTATTAAAAATGAACCAATCAGTAAAATAACCTAATCCCAGTCGCCGTCTACTTAAGATGGCTGGCTTAAGGGAAACTCCACTATTTAGTCCTGGATGTTCATAGGCTTGCAAGGAAACAAGCCATTTTAATTCACACATTTCAACAACATTGTTAAAGTCACCTCTTCTAATGTGAGGAGGCAACATCTGTAGAACTCTAAATTTAAAAGAATTATGTCCTCCGGGTGCTCCGGTTTCCTCCCACATCCCAAAGACATGCTGCAGGTGGATTGGACACTCTAAATTGGCCCTAGGTGTGAGTGTGTGTGTGTGTGCCTTCTGTGGAAGGTTGGGCACCGGGCTGGCAATTTGACACCGTAAAACTCCACTGCCAGTCATGAGCGGACAAGGTGATCCGCTGTGGCGAATCCTAACCGGGAAAAGCCGAAAGAAGAAGAAGATGTCCTGAAAAAGAAAGAGCATGGTTAGCTAGAGCGTTAGATGGTACATGATTACGTATATTACCCAGATGTTCAAGTATTCTTTCCCTAAGTTGACGCATGGTCTTGCCCACATAAAAACCATCACAGGAGCAGCATGTAGTCAAATAAACTAAGTTGCTGCTCCTGCAAGTAGCTACAAACCTAGGTGAAAAAATACGCCCTGTGATAGGATGTACAAAACAAGGTTCAGTAGAGATAGAACAACATGCCTTGCAATTATACCGATCCTCCCTGTAGGTGTAGATGGCAAAGACCTAGGTCCGTAGCATAAAAGTCGTTTAATTGACATATTATTCCTAAAGGTAAAGGAAGGGTATACACCCACCACTTGTCTCACCTTATTATCAGCTAAAAGAACAGGCCAATTTTTCCTTATAATGTTACAATAATATTGTACATCACTGGAATACCTAGGCAGTACCTTGGGGCACGAATTCAGTCTGTCCTGTCAATCAATATTTAGAGTACATCTACTGGAAGAGAAGTATGGAGCACCTCTACCTTGTCGTTCTTCCAGGGTGGTCCTCTTAGTATTGGCTATCTGCGTCTGTGAGTATCCCCTTTCACAGAAACCATTACTCAGTCTAAGCACAGTTTCCTCAAACAGAGAATCATTAGTGCATAGCCTGGAGGCCCTTAAGCACTGACCATTAAGTATGTTGGAAAAAACATGTGGGGGATGCATACTGGAATGGTGCAGAAGCCCATTCCTCCAAGAAGGTTTCCTGTTTAATTGGGTCTCTAAGGTACCATTAGTGTCCTTCAAAATGGTAATGTCAAAAAATGGATCCTAACAGGAATGTGGGCCCTCAGAACAGTGTATAACCTGACTGATATTGGCCCTAACAGAAGCGTGGGTCCTGAAAGCAATGTACAGCCTAGTTACACAAGCACCTAGCAAGCGTCTACTTCAGAAGACTAACAAACCAAAAGACTGAATCCTAAAAGACTAAAAATTCAAAATATAGTACACATTTTTAATACAGGGGGCAAGTCCCCCTGCACCCCTCGTGTGTGGGGGGGCTGCAACCCCCACCCCCTGATAATTATATATACCAACTCCAAGATCACACAACAGTAAAGAAGGGGGAAGTTCCATCATTCAGTATTTTGAATTTTCAGTCTTTTGGTTTTTCAGTCTTCTGAAGTAGACTACCTAGCAGCAGTGTGAGTCCTATCTCTGTTGTACACTTTGACAGTGGCATAAGCCTTTACAGCAGTGTGGGTCCTGACAGCAGTATATACAGATACACAGAAAGAGAGGGGTAGAGTGGGTGTCTGCCCTACGACCTAACTTGTAGGGGCACTGTTCAGCATATTCTGCCTTTAAAAAAGCAGTTTGACAGTGCACAAGCTGTCAAATTATTTTTTTCCTTTGAAGGCAGAAACACATTTTTAAGCTGCATAATAAACATTTTTATACAAATTTCTATGTTGTCTTGCTTAAAGACAGACCAGAAAATTTTAAAAAGATCTTTACTAATGTAACAACCTAAGAACTGGTTGCTGCCTTAAAAATGCCACGACTGCTTACAAGTGGGGGAGGGCACCAAGTGCATGAGTTACTCAGTGCATCAAACTCCTTTGAGTGTACTGCCTGACAATGGCATATGCTGTAACAGCGGTGTGAGGCTGATAGCATTACATAGAGTGATACTGTGATAGGATCTAACAGTAGTGTGAGTCTGGATAGCGGTATGAGCCTGACAGTGGCATAAGCCCTATGTGTACGTATATATAGTTACCCTACACACAGAAAAAAGTCATAAGCCATGATTCAAAAAGGGTTACTGCAAGCGGCAAGCCTTATCACGAGTGGCCAACCCATCGTGGTAACCCCTTCTGATTCAGTGACTATCCCTCCCGCAATGCATTTCCTTGAGCAGAATCAGCACTGAGGGCATTCCTGTCGACTATTTTAAAGGGTAATGAGGCAATTCAATGGAGCAGCTACACTGCTGAGCGATTCAGATAATCATTTGATTTTATAAATTAACAAGAGTTAATTTATACAGAACAAGACACCAAGTCTTGTCAAGAGAACAAGTAGGGTTGGAGGTTGACATAATGGTTAAGTATTTCCCTTACAGACACAAGGTGCAGGATTTGAGTCTCATATGGGGTAATATGCTGGGCTTAAACTGGCCTACAAGGGCAGTTAGCCTAGTATTAATCTATGAACCTATGAAGACCATCTGAGAGAATTAGCTTGGCAAAAAGGCTGAGACCATCCATTGCAGCTGGTGAGAGATGCCACATTACAGACACATTTAGTAAAATTCAGTGTATTGGTAGTGATGCTGGGGTTGTGAGTGTGTGTATTCGTGTGGCAGTGTATTCACTTGACTGCAAGGCAATGGATGGAGTAGGATGACTGGGTGTTTGTGTGTGTGTGTGTGTGTGTGTGTGTGTGTGTGTGTGTGTGTGTGTGTGTGTGTGTGTGTGTTAGACCTTGGATACGGGTGAATGAGTGAGTATGACTGTGAGTCTGATTGAGTAAGAGGGTTTGTATGTGTGATGCTGAGTGTATGTTATCATAGCTCTCAACTGTCCAGATGTTCGTAGAATGCCCAAATTTTTGACTCGTTTTTGGTCAGTTTCTCATAAAAATTGTAGTTTTCTCACAAATCGCTGGTAAATCATGGAGGACTGAAGGTAGAAAATATTGGCAGATGTTTGATTTTTCAGACTTCATATCCTTCAGAAAAGTCATGCTAATGCAAAATCTGTTATTCTATCAATTTTCTAAGTTTGTAAGAGCAATATTTAAAAAGTGTCCCTATTTTGGGCCTTTGTTGCCCCATTATTTATGGATTTGTTTAGATTTCTTGCTGTAAGAGTATTTTGTGTGTGTGTGTGTGTGTGTGTGTGTGTGTGTGTGTGTGTGTGTGTGTGTGTGTGTGTGTGTTTGTGTGTGTGCGTGCTTGTGAGGGGGAGTACCTATCACACCTGTCAATATTGTTGCTCAACAATTCTGAACAAAGCCAAAAAATGGGGGGATAGATGGCCATTGCAAGGTGCTTTTATCATCAGAGATACAAAACGGCAATTCAGAAACATGCAAATTAGCCAATAACAAAGTCTTCCACATTGTGACTAAAGCTGTCTCGGAACAGCTTTTTCTGTGACTGTATAAAATGATCTACCTGTTCTGGACAGTTTACGTGACCATGGACCCCAGTTTCTGAATCCTGCCCAGAGTCTCACTGTTTACATACTGTGCAGCTTGGCTGCCTTCCCTCCATAGATGAAATGTTACAGTTTTGCACTTTAAATTTTACTTTCGGCTTTTAGCTGTACCTTCATAATAAACAATTGCATGACCTTGCAGTCTTATTCATATATTTTTTACAACATTTTATGTTAGACATACTAGCTGTATTTCACAGAAAACACAGTTTTAGGTTTTATACAGTTTTATACATTTCACAGCTTTACCGCATTCTTACTAACAAAACAGTTGCAGGTTTATATAGTCCTAACATGGAGCCCAAAAGTGACTTGTGGCCCTGGAGTGATAAATATTCTGATAATACTCACATATGATTTAAGAATGGTGTGGGGACTAAGATCTACATGTGGCCAGAAGCTGTGTGTGGCCTGAGAGTGCTACACTGAGTGCAGTGTGTGGCCTATAAGTTGCATGTTACCTGATAAGTGGTATGAGACCCACGAATGTGTTTCGTCCATCTGTATCATGGCATATCAGCAAAATGTCATATGAGGTCCTGAGACATCATGACAATCTGTGGCCCAACCAAATTGTGCAACATAAATATGACTTGAAGGTTGAAGAGTTACATGTGACCTAAGATTAACTGAAGTGTGGCATGGGGTTTGAGACTGAAGAATGATGAGACAGACACAGTTCCCCCTTGTGATACCACCTCCATTGTGCTTCTAAAGCATTGCAAATCAGTAGACTACGTTTATGGTATATCTTACCCTATCATGTAAGACCTGCATCTATCCCTGAGGTCTTTAACAAGCAACTGGTTATCAAAGACCCTTTTCAGCCATTATTCACGCAAGCCCCCATGGCAATGGAAATATAAAACATATAGGCAATTTACAGTAGTCAGTCAACTTGCATGTTTTGGGATGAGGCCATAGGATCCACACCAACACAGGATAAATATGTAAATGCTACACACAGTGACCTGAAGTCAGGACTGTACCCCAGAACCTGGAGATGTGAGGCAAGGAGCTTAACCACTAGGCTGTTGGTTATCAAATAAAATAAAACAAATATATAAATAAACAAACTGTGTTTGACATGTTACATAATAGCAAGGTTTGATTTGAGTGACATGTGACCTGTGAGTGGGTGTGACCTGAGTGGCATGTGGCATGAGTTGGGGCTGAGTGACATGTGACCTGAGAACTGGGTAAGCTGAGTGAAATGTGATCTACAGAGGGAGATGTGAGCCAAGTGGCTTGTAGCCTGAGAGTGGTTTGTGAGCTGAATGACATGTGACTTGAGAATGAGGAGTGAGCTCAGTAGCCTGCCAGCTGAAACTGGTGTATGAGCTGACTGCCACATGATCTGAGGGTGGGTTATGAGCTTAGAACCCAGTTTCACAAAAAGTCATATAAGGCCCAATAGTGGTATGTTACATAAATGCAGTACTTGAGGCATGAGGTAGAATATAGCATGACAGAGTTATGCTGTCCTGGAGTGGCATGTGCCTAATATTTATATACAATTTATATAATGGTAGGTGATCTGATCATTATACTACCCTAGATTGATATGTGGTATAAAAGTGGCCTGAGAATGGTGTGAGACCCAAGAACAGTGTTTTACCAGCAGTGTGAAGCCTAAAAGTCACCCAGTGCTAGTAAGTGGTGCAGTGTCCAGGAGGGACATGTGACCTGAGACTAACGGGTCCAAAAGGTATTTGCATCCTAGCAGTAGTGTAAGCTCTATGATGTCTGGCCCAAGACTGGAGTAAGATCTACAAGTGTCAGGTAGTCCAAGAAGTATGGGGCCTAGCAGGGAACTGTGATGTAATAACATCATGTGATCTGAGTGTGCTGTTACTGTAGGGCACCAAGGATGGGACATGGCTTAAGTAGTATGTAGCCCAAAAATGGTATGTGGCTTTAGAGTAAGATGCAAGCCAATATGGATATGGTAATTTATTCCAAAGTTTGCTATATCGAGAGACAATTTTGTGGAATTTAACAAATAAAATAAAGTAAGTTTCTGACATGGGTAAAGTAGGGGCAAATTCCTACATTCACAGTGCTGAGGGTAAAACTTTGTGTAACACATTACTTGATATAACACCATCTGAAGCTACACATCCCAGGGGGAAGTTTGTAGTATTCAGTGAAACAGGCTGTTGATTTAGCAAGAGTCACTGGACAGTGCAGTTACCTTCCAAGAGTGACTTGCTGGATCCAAGTTACTTCTCAACGGTGACTTATCTAATCTAACAGTGGTATGTGACATGAGAAAGTCTTGTGGTCCAAGACTGGCATGTAGCTTGAAATCAGTGTGGGGCCTGAGTGGTACATGTGACCTGACAATAACATGTTAGTACCCTGTGATGTCTGGTATAAAATTAATGTGGAGCGTTAAAGAGCACCGGGTTTTAGCACATAACCCAAAAGTGCTAAGGGATACAAAAGTTACATCTAACCTGGGAAGAATGTAGGAGGTAAGAGTAACATCTGACCTAATAGTAGTCTTCACACCAATGCTGTTGTACTATCTGTAAGATCTGTACAGCTTATGCATATTCTAGATTAAAAACATTCAGACAGCTTATTATTAAAGCTTCATTTTCAGCATAAAAAGCTATTTATTTAAGTCCCACAGTTTTTTCTCATAGTAAATAGTAAAAGAGAAGTGGTTTTACCCTCAGAATTGCTGTCTTCCTTCTTTGTATCAATATCAGAAATGTTCTCATAAGAATCTCCATCTGAAGAGGAAGAAGAATGCAGTCATTTGGACTAGAAACACTTTCTTATAAATCATGTGTTATATTTATGTTAATACGATCAATTTCAGCTCTTTTCTTATAAAACAACGCAGCAGCATCCCTTGAATGCTAACACGTCTCTCTGTACAAGATAATGCTGACAGCTGTAATGCTTAAACATTACTGCAGCACTGAATTCTGTTATTTTCCTATATGTGAAAATTGTGTCTGTGTGTGTGTGTGTGTGTGTGTGTATTTATATGTATATGTGTGCATACACACACACACACACACACACACACACACACACACACACACACACACACACACACACACACACACACACACACACACACACACACACACACACACACACACACACGCACACACACATAAAATACTTCTCAGAACTCTGATACGTTTAGATATACTGTAGCCGAATACTGCCTTTTTCACATTTGTTTACACTTTACTTTGTCTCTGTTTCAGTTTTCAAAGATTGTCATGTGTATACTCAATGCAAAGTATATCTTTCATGCCTGTAACCTGCTCTAACAGTATTCTGTGTATTTGTACGGAGCTTTTGTTTTTTTCCCACTTAGACTTCCAAAGTAAACACATGCAAATTAATTAATAAAAAATACATAAATATCTCTCATATCGCTAAGTTTCTCTGTATGAACAAAATCACTTGGGTTCCCACTGGTACTTCCAGTAGCTGAAGAATTTATTATTGATGGTGGTGGATTTTGGTGCAGAAGGATACAGTATAGTTAGAATTTAGTGAGATTCTCTCAGCTTGCAGTAAATGGCCAAAACAGGTTGGTTAGTTAGTATGACGGAGAGAAGCTCTGACTCATTGACATGGTAAAGCCGCACAGAGGAACACCTCAATCAATGCTCATTACCATGTCTCTGAATTGAACACTGTACTGTCAGACCTAAAAGTGTTATTGCTCTCCATAACAACAGTAGCATGGGCACCTCCCCTACAAACACCCACACACATACAGACACACACACAGACACAGACACACACACACACACACACACACACACACACACACACACACACACACACACACACACACACACACACACACACACACACACACACACACACACACACACACATATGTACACAAACATGCATGCAAACACAGACACACACATAGACATGCATACAAACACAGACACACACACATGCGCGCACACACACACAAACACACAGACACACAGAGATGCAACACACGCGCACAAACACACACATACACACTCAAACATGCAGACACATACATACATAAGTGTACACACATGCAAACACACAGATATGTACACACACACACACACACACACACACACACACACACACACACACACACACACACACGCATGCACACATGTGCGAACACAAAAACACACACACAGTTCCAGAAATTTAAGCACACATATGCATTCAGCCACATTCATGCCCCTACAGACACACACCCACACTTCCATCTACAGACACACACTTCCAGAAATTATACACATGCATATTCATTCAGCCACATTCATGCCCCTACAGGCATGCACTGACACATCTTCGCAAAGACACACATCCACACATGCAGACAGCTCTCCTATACTTAATTGTAGTGCAACTACTCCCAGAGAAATGAATGGGTGAAAAGGTGGCATTCACTTTTTCCAGAGAATTGCTTTGCCAAGTTAATTGGAAGCTGTGGCTATTGCAGGAGTAGAGTACATGCTGAATTGGCATTAGCCATTTCCCTGAACTGCCACATTAGCTTTCAGCTTCCCCACTGATACCACTCTCCACACGGCAGCCCCTTCAATGGGAAAGCCACAGCAGGACATCTCTCTTTGAAAAGGAAAGGCTTACAGTGATATAGAATCCTTTTGTATTGAAGCTTTGCATCAGAATAATCCTTTCTGAATCACAGTGTATGTCCACAAAGGAGGAAACGCATCACAAGAAGGGGAATCCCTACAGCAGTTTGTTTACTCAATCATCATAGGCAATTTGTTCCTGGACTGAATCAGTTTACTTATTCACTCTCCAAACAGATTGTACCTGGACTATAGTTAGTGAAGAAGGGTATTCTTTTTATCAAAATGCAACCATCAAAGATGGCCTGATGAGGAAAGGGCATACCTGTCTACAAAACAGTATTCCATTTCATCAGACAAGGGATAAAAGAAAGGAATTTGCTCTGATATCTCTTCACAAACAACTACCTGACTGAATGGAACAACAGAGGCAAATAACATAAATGCAGCATGGATTCTGGGGGTCATGGAAGAAATAGCAACCTCTTGAAGGTATCTAGTGGTATTCTAACTAATACGGAGAAGAGTTGTTAGGAAGGGGCAGTCTGTTTGGATCCTAGCATAGTGTTTGTTCCATGAACTACAGCTTGTTTCTCAGGACTCTGCCAGAGTTGGTCCTTACCTCTGGATAAGCAGCTTGGCTGTCATATTACCTTCACAGGTGAAGCATGACCGTAAGATGGAGATACAGTCCTTCCTTTTGGAGATAAGCCTAGAGGTGGACATGAAGAGTCAATGCCTGGACCACTACTCTTCTCATTCTTAATGAAGACTGTGTTGGGGGGGGGGGCACTGAGTGGGAGAGCATCCGTAATCGGGTGTGAAGATGTACAGTGTGGACTCTTGCCTGGGCGAGGGTGGTCAGGCAACACCCCACAATAACAGAAGTCCATAAGTGAGCACCAGGTGCACATACATGGGGTATTCCTAACTGACAGTATTCAATACACTCTCCAGGCTGCACTCCTTAAAAACAAAGAATGGTTTCATTCAGCCAATCTGACCTTCAGTGACTAAAATAAAGACTGTATTATTCTCTCACACTGGTTAATTATTACACAGAGCAATCAGTTTATAGCTGGTAAATTGCAGTTAACAAGGAGACACACAGTAGAACAGGTTTTCTTCCATGCACCAAATGAAGACACCAAGAATCTAGGCAGAAGAAGTAACTGGCAAATATGATGCAATCTATTGGTCAAGAGTTCCTGCTATTTCAAAGTCAGGGGCCAATGTAGTGACCACTGGCTTTGAAAGGAAAGAAAAGAGAAACACTACTAAAATGAAATATTATATGAATGCAATAAAACTGTTACATTGGTTGCTATCTTATTCCGTGAGATGGAGGAAGGACCACAGTCAGAACAAGAGAATACTGGCTATTCTAGCGGTACAGAGAAGGTAAGAACATTTATGAATGAAAGGTCAAGCTAAGTTTATCAGAAGGTATACTGATAGAGAACCCCAGAGCAATGGACTGAATTTTATTAACACTGTCAACACCCACAGAAATACTAGATGTCTAGTATCCATTATCCTCCTAGACTTATCAAAAGCTTTTGATACTGTCTGCCACCAGAAACTCTTACATAAACTCTCATTCTTAGGGATCAAGGACCTGTCATTGCAATGGTTCCATAGCAACCTTTCAAACAGGACAGAAGCAGTGAAATGGAAAAAAATGATTTCTCCATCTTCTTGCCAATAACTATTGGTGTCCCACAAGGATCTATACTAGGCACCATCATTTTCAACATAGTCATCAATGAGCTCTACACTGCTACAAATAATGCTACTATAACTCAGTTTACTGATGACTCGACCCCAATCTGCCTTCTGTCAAGTCTCTCTCTCTCTGAACTCCAAGACCTTACGCAACAATCCTTGTTATCAAATGAAACATGGCTAAATAATTCACAACTGCTTCTAAATTTTAAAAAAAACTAAATTACTACTCTTCACCCCAAACACATCTGTACCAAAACAACACTATTCACTATCATCTCTGCCAACACCACCATGATATAACGAGTAAACCACACAAATTTATTGGGTGTCATCATAAATGAACACTTGAAATTCGACCACCATGTATCACAAGTGATTAAAAACTCATCAAAAATGGGTATGTTATGCAGAATCAAAACTTACTTCACTGATAATAACTAGAAGATGTAGTATTTACTTTCTTACTGCCATCTTTCCTCTGTGATGCCCTAATCTTCACTAAACTTCAGGTTTCACAACTGTCCATACCTGTGCAATGTTTTAAAAAAGTAGCTATATTTGCAGTAAACTATAACAGTAGAACACAACACTGCCTAGCTCTCAGAAGATTAAACTGGTTAGAACTACCACATCACCTAGCTCTTTCTCAGTATTCAGCATCTACTAATGCATAGGTATCCGTTATATTGTAATATAAAAATTTCATATGAATGTAATTTAATCAGCAAATATATATGTAATTCTTAATGTGTATTATTTAATGTCTGCTCATGTATATTACTGAATCTCTTTAAAAAGGCTCTAATTCAAGCTGAGTCAAGTATTGAGGCATGCATTTTGATTGACCCATGAAATTCAGTGAATGTGCAATTCAAGTTCTTTAAGAAGAAACATTAATCTCACTGTTTTGTCTAGAAGACTCACTATCATCTGTGCACATGTTATTGTTGTAAGGGAACTTCCTCTGTATAAGATTAGAATGTGATTGCTTGAAATATACTCATATTCAAAACTAATTGAAACTATTCACTGCCATTCATTCCAGTGACAAAGTTTCATTTTTTTTTTTTTTTTTTTGCAGAAACAAGCTCCCCTGAAAACCCTGAAGTTATATATAATATAACTCCACAGTCACACAATACAGGGAAAGAGGAAACTCCCAGAATGAGTTACGGTAGTCTCAAATTATCCCTTCTTCCACTCTGCCAAATGTAAACAATTGATTTCCAAGATACCACGGATGACAGTACACAGACAATTGTTCTGGAAGCATCAAACACAAGTCCCTAAAACAAATTCTTCCATATAGAACCGATGCAGTAGACCTTCAAACTTGTTAAATTTCCAGCAGTGCTACCTTGTACCACCGACATTGTCTATCTCTCTGTTTCCTGCTCAGGATAAATGCCTCTGTCTGACTTGCAGGTCTTCACTTTTCTGCAGTATATGTTGAACAGTCTCTGATACCTTCAGCTTCCATTTGCCTAAATGCATGACTGAATAAATCATTTAACTAGGCAGTACTCATGGGCTGAGTTTGGAAAAGATCCATTTGGGCAGTCATCACTAATGGCAATCTAGGGGGTTGACTATATTACATTGGATTGAAACAGCTAGGCTTAAAATTACTTCTGGGTCGATAGCCTAGTAATCTCCTCTGATCTTATGATCCTATGATCAGTGCTCTACCCAAGTTAACAAACAAACAAATTAACAATACATAGATACTCATAAAAGCTCATACACCCAGCTAACATACCAACAATTTAAATACTTTAAATAAAATGTCCAGAGGAGTAACTTTCAAGACAAACTAACAAGCAAACTTATAATTCGTGATCAAACGACCCATAAACAATGAAGTAAATTACTCCCTGATATTAAAAATCAAGTAGCACACAGAGCCTTCTTCTGTGTATTAACAAAAAGTCTGAATACTACATACAAATGTCAGTGCCATACTATCACTTAATAACGTAAATTACAACCCACTCAAAAAAGTATAAACTAGATTAATGAAAGTCTTTAGAATAACTGCTGAAAAATACAGCAGCACCAAGTTTATACTATATACATAATATAATATAATATAATATAATATAATATAATATAATATAATATAATATAGGTGTGCGTAGCACATTTTTATTTATCTAAAAACTTCTTTGTGACTACCACATAGTACTGTTTGTCAGGACACAAATCACTGTGGTCTTGTGATATATTTTTTCAACCTCCTCCACTTGACTCATAGCACCTGTGGCCTGCTAATGGATATTGAACCCCCCTTTGATGGCTCCTCTTTGTTTGGGGCATCAGTCAAAAAGATGCTTACCTGCAGTGAGCAGGAAGGAAAGACCCTGTCTGCTGTCAGAATCAAGTTTTCTGTCACTCAACAAACATTTTCCAGGAATCACCAAAGTGGCAAGAAAATATGGTTCCAAAAATCTCAGGGATCTTTTCAGGGCACACAGGGAGACACCTCCTCCAGAGGTAGAGGAGGAGGTTTCAATGGCAGATATTGCCCCAGAGGCAGAAGGGGTCCGCAGAACCATGGCTTTAGGAATTCCATTTCTGACAGGCCTTATCAGTTCTCATGAAGCACTGCCCAACTGTCCATCTCTGGAGACAGTTGGGTGTTATCTTTCCCTGCTCCTAGATGCTTGGACAAATCTTACAAACAATGCTTGGGTGCTAAGTATAATATCCAGAGGTTATTACATTTCCTTTTCTCTTCCACCTCTGGAACCCAGGAGGAAACTCCCTGATGTTCCACCCAGTCAGAGGGACTATGCAGCTTAAGAAGTTCAAAAGCCGCTACAAAAAAAGAGTCATCCAGGAGGTCCCAACAGAGCAGATGGGATTTGGAACTTACTCCTACTTCTTTTTGCTGCCAAAGGAGATAGCGGACCTAAGACCAATTCTGGATCTAAGCAATCTGAATCAGTATGTAACGAAGTCAGGGTGCTTAATGGTTATGGTTCAATCCATCCTTCCTCTTCTACACAAGGAAGATTGTATGTGCTCTATAGAGCTCCGGGATGCAGACCATCACATCAAAATAGACAGACACTCCAGGAAACATCTGGACTTTTGGCTGGGAGCCAATCATTAACAATTCAAAACACTGCTGTCTGGGCTCACCACAGCCCTCCGGTGTTGACCAAATGTATGGCAGCCATGGCAGCTCACCTGAGACTCAAAGGATTCCATGTGTTTCCGTATCTAGATGACTGGCTCCTCACTGCCCCAACAAGGCATCAACAGACTGAAGCCAGGGATTACTTGCTTCAGAACTCCAACTCTCTGAGAATTACGATAAATCTTACCAAATCCAAACTGACTCCCTTGCAGAATTTAGAATTTATAGGGACTCAGCTAGACACTATACTCCAAGTGGTTTCATTACCTCTTCACAGAGTCAAATCCTTGAGAAGTCAGGTGTGAGAAATCAGGTGGAGCACTTACTATCCCTTCCATCCCCTTCTGCGAAATTGGTGTTACAGGCTCTTGGGTCAATGCCAGCTGCTATTATTCTAGTCCCTCTATCAAGATTCTTCATGCACATTCTCCAGTGGACTTTGGCGGTACAGTGATCCATTCTCTACCAGTCTCTATCTGTTTCCATAAAGATCACACCAATCTGCAAACATCAATGGTGGATACAGCTATTCTTGGACAGGCCATTTTCTTCCCCTCTCAACAGCCACAATGACGATGGACACTTCCCATGGGGGTGGGGGTGGGGAGATGCATATCAATGTCCTCAAGATGAGAGCAGTCCTTCTATCGTTGCAAGCTTTTCAGGAAGTTCTTGCTCTGAGAACTATTGCTATCCATATGGGCACCATGCCAGTAATCTGATATATCAATAAACAAGGAGGAACCTGTTCATGTCTGCTGTGAAGAGAAGCCATGATTGTACAGGAATGAGTGATCTCTTCAGACTGTTATCTAGTTGGCAGGCCCATTCTGATTCCTCATGATTGGTTCCTCAAGTAATCAGTATAATCAGTATATATACATATACACACACACACACACATATATATATATATATATATATATATATACATATATATATGTGTGTGTGTGTGTGTGTGTGTGTATATATATATATATATATATATATATATATATGTATATAAATATGTGTGTGTGTAAATTATGCTGTTGCATGATATTATGTTTGCAAGTGTGAATGCAAGCATTTGAATGTGTCATTTTTATCTCTATGGTTTTACTTCCTCTTCACGCAACATCAAATTATTACATACTTAGTTATTACTGTTCAACAGAATGTTTACAATTTACAAGATGTAAAGAAGGGAATGATATTAGGCAGCATGAAATCACACTGCTGATTTGGAACTGATGCACTTCTGTGATATCAACACGCTGTCTATTTTAAACCAGCCCTATGTTGTAACACAGTTGGGTTCGGTGAGGGGCTGATACTGTATGTTTATGTGTTGTTACACATTTCACCAAAATGGCACCATGCTTCTAAGTACTGTAATGGGGTTCACTAAAGTAAGCTGAGTGCTGTGTTTCTTGGGGTTTTAGTAAAGTTTGATAAAATGAAGGAATGCAGCAGTTTAAGGCACTATAACAGGGTCTGGTAAAGACAGGAAACATTTTCTGCTTAATTCAAAGTTCAGATCTTATATTTATTTATATGCATATATCTAAGCACAACAAATTAGAGCAGTAAATAGATATAGCACACATAAAACAATGCTGTAACTCAATAAATAACTGTTAAAAGACTAGGACCCTGAACATGCTAGTTAGGGGACTCATGGCAAAAAACAAGGCATCTCACTAACCAGTTGAAAATGGTTTGCTTGCCAATGGAAATCACCCATCTCTTGGTTAAAAAATGGAGTTCTTACTATCATTGGTTCTAGAAAACTACCCACAATTATCTCTGGCTGAAAAATGTAGAAATCTTTCACCAGGTTGGGGGAGGCTGAGTGTAAAATGATGTTAAGTAACTCTTTACCTTTACAATAATGCCAGGCATAATTTGCAGCTTAAAAATGGACTGACACACCTGCCCACCTTATTTCTTATGTAATATTGTTTAGAGTGGAGAGCACTTTAATGCTTGCAGTTGTGAAACTCTTGTGACTGAGCTAAGTGCCAGAAAAAAATCCACCTTCTGCCTCAACTATGTCAGACAGACAGACTAAACCAACTCAAAGAGTTGCATAATGGAAGGTTTAAAGCAGAATTTAAGTCCCACAGAGGAAAGATAACTTTATTAGGAAGTTTAAATGCAGGATACATTTTAGGGAAAATATAGGTTTATATGCTATGGAAGGCTTCTGAAGGAGGCTTTTGCTAACAAAGTGGAACAGTGGGTCCAGATGGACAAGTAGGATAGGCCTGAACTCAGAATGAGGGTAGCATAGGTAAGAAATCTCATTCAGGAGGGGAAAGGCTTCCTTGCTGGCATCACAAGAAAGCTTATTCCCCTTCAACAAATATGATTTGATCCTTATTATATACCAGAATGAAAGTAGTTACGCTGCCAGATGAAGTCTGTGAAAGAAAGGGTCCAGGAATCTGTCATTTTACTGTTGGAGCAGATCTTCCTTTATAGGCAAATTCAGGAGCAAGACTGCACTCTCTAACAGAAGGAAGAATCAGGGCTGTCTTGCCAACAAAAACCCACCAAAATCAGCATGAGTATTTTTTGTCTTACTTTTAACAGAACTGCTTTATTGTGAGGAATGGGAAGGAAGATGTACAGCAGATCGTATGTCTAGACCTTCAAGAAGCATCTACTGCTCCTGCCCAGCACTTCATAAACTGTGAACTGCAATGGATGGTAAATAATTCCTTTTTCACAGCTCAGAATGATGCTGAAAGAGCAAATACTTAGACCAGCGCTGTGATGTAAAGGAATGAAGTCCTGACTAAGATACAAATAATTTGAATTTGAATAGCAGCTCAGGCACTGGAAAACCCGCTGCACTCATCCAAGTGAAAGGGAATGAATAGGCTGGTTGGCCAGGAGGGGGCTGATAGTCAGTAGACAGACTGGTAAAAAGCTGGCAAAAAAAAGTTAAATGCCATAAATGCCTTGATGATAATCAATTTCACCTTACCTTCATGCCGATACTGGGTAAGATATATGAAGGTCAGCCTCATCACATGATCCATCCAGCGCTCAAGATATGCTGTGTACCTTGTGCCAACACTTGCTTTTTCAGACCTGGAATTAGAGTTGAAGCACATATGGCTGCCCACATTGATCTGGGCCACTAGAACCTCCTTGACGGAGAACTAAATAAAAGCAGTGCTGAGGTACAGATGATCCACTGAATGGTGCAACATATATCTCAGATAATGCTGGGATTTCATCATGTATAGGCTGACATTTTAAGCCATCATAATGTTTGCAGGCATGTGACACAGAATACTGAAGAATGTTCGGGCCATCAACAGGGGCTGGAACAGAGTTCACTGAGAGAGGGACATAGTCTCTGAGGTAAGAAACAACTTATTAGTTGCCAAATCCAGTAAAGCATAAAAAAGTATTTTTTGTTGGGGAGGAAAGACATGCATTTCTCTTAGCTGACTATTAAACTTGGGGCATCTAGGAAGGGGCTAACACACTGCAGACAACTCAAGATTTGATCCTGTGACTGTGCATGAAAAAGATGGTCATCCACATATGAGTAAATGTGGATGTCATGTAGACTAAGTGTGGCTTTCACTGGTGCCAGGCACTTTGTGAAGAGCCTGAGCACAGTGAATCCAGATGGATAGACCGCAAAGTAAAAACGCTCATTTTCCCACTTGGAATCAGGAATTGTCTGTATGGCTAGAAAATCAAGACATGCAAGTATACATTTTGAAGCTCTAAGATGACAATTTGGTTCCTTCAGGGTAGAAAGGGAATAAAAGAGCATAACATTACCATCCTGAAACTTCAGATTCTAACATGTTTACTGAGCTTGAGTGATCCAGAATGAAGAAAGAATCTGGAAAAACAGTTTGCACCTTTAAATGAGAAGGGATGATTTTTTGTGATCCTAATCTTTAAAATCTACTCCTTAAGAGGCCTATCCCTACTTTTTATTAGGCTTAGGAAGATGCTTGGAAGGAAATCCAGCCTTGTAATCTCTCAGCATCACTTTAAGCCTCACATGTAGGGCTCAAGACCCCAAGACGGCGCAGTGGGGCAGCGGTAGTGCTGCTTCACAGCAAGAGGTTCTCCAGTTCGATTCTCGCCTGGAGTGCCTTCTGTGTGGAGTCTGCATGTCCTCTCTGCATTCATGTGGGTTTCTTCCAGGTGCTCCGGTTTCCTCCCACATTATTATAAAGACATACGTCTGGAGTGTTTCTGTCCGGGCCTCCACTGGAAATTGGCTTTGTTCCAAGTCGGACATTCCCAGTTAACAAACGTTAAATAAAAAAATCTCTCAATCCATGAACCCTCTTACTACCTGAAGCTGAGTGAATTCTCCCATGAAGGCTGTCCAAAAAAGACTGACTTTTGAAGGAAGAATGCTGCACAGTTAGAAGAAAGGACTAAAGTTCTTACTTGTTAATGAATGGCTAGCTTTTTCAAAGGCACAGGGCTTTAACCTTTCCACCTTCATTTGCCTGCTGTGTGACCCTGAGTAAGTCACTTATCCAGGCAGTGCTTTGGTGCAATTAGAAATTTGGGCTAGGCTTCATAATGGCCTCTTGGACTGCATGCCTATTAACTACCTATAAAAGACCTCTTATTATAATAAAGGAAAATATCTGCCTTGATTCTTCTGTGGTAGAAGAATCTGGATTAATATGGAACATCCCAGAAAGAGTCTCCTTAGTATTACTGTTGGACTGCAAGCAATCATCACATCATTGGCATCTGCTACAAAAAGAATTCCTAAACAATGGGTAGATTCATAAGCTTGGTAATCACATTCTGATTGTAAGGGTGCCCTTACAGCCATGTGTGCCTCTTAGTCATAGTGCAATAAACTGCAGCTTTTAAAGCAAAATGAGTTGTAGATTAAGCATGTCTACATATGTTTGAGAACTTAAATATTGCATTTAGCATGTTAATCACCCCTTTCACTCATCAGCAAGAGAAATGCATTGTAGAACTGCAGTAGTTTAGTGGATTTTATGACTTTTTTACAAAATCATGAACATCAAGAAATCCAAAGCTCTAACTCCAACAGAACAAACAAAATGCATTATCTTTCCTAGTAAATCAAAAACATCTTAGACACATTGTCTGGGTCAATAATAAATCAGGGCAGCACAGCGGTGTAGCGGTTAGCATTGCTGCTTCACAGCAAGAGGTCCTCTGGTTCAATTCTCGTATGTGGTGCTTTCTGTGTGGAGTCTGCATGTCCTCTCTGCATTTGCGTGAGTTTCCTCCCACATTCCAAAGACATGCAGTAGGTGGATTGGGCACTCTAAACTGGCTCTAGGTGTGAGTGTGCGTGTGCTGATGTGTGTGGTGCACCCTCCGAGGAGGGTAAGGCTTTGGGCTAGCAACCTGAAAGAATACAACCTGTAACTGCTACAGAAACAATGAGCACTGAAAGGTGCTCGTTGCCTGATGTATCACATGGTGTGTAAATGGGAAAGAGAGAGAGATAATAAATCAGACAACATCATTTTCCCAGATTTTGTAGCAGCTATTTCAATCTGCTATAAATCTACGGAATGGAGGATTTGAACCAGTGACTAAAATTATGACACATAATATAAAACCTCTTTTAAGAATTAAGACCTTGAGGAGTAGCATCAGACTCTTGAACAAAGTCTCCCTTAATATGTCAAATCAAGTCAAAAAATCTACAAGAACAGGAGGAAGAAGGCTCAAAGGATGTGCTCCCCAAATGTAAAGAACAAGTCCACTACGTCCAAAATGTACAGTCCAAAGGTTTAATACCGGTTAAATACATAAGTGCTTTTGTCCTTAAAATTAAGAACTTCATCAGATAAACAATAAAAACGACCAAATCAATTTATATACACTTTTAAATAACGTCATAAAGCAATTAAATATATACAGACCCCCTTAAAGATATCAGTAAAAAAATGCCTAGCAATAGTAAAATCCAAAAACCATCATCACAATTTATAGAAAATACTCTCAAGAATGAAAGAGATATAAATATATGTTCTTCTTTCGGCTTTTTCCGATTAGGGGTCGCCACAGCGGAACTCAGGTCCGCTAATGATTGGCAGTAGATTTTTTTTTTTATACGGTGCCGAGGTGCCAACTCGACGCCCAGCCTTCAGTGAAGGCATGCCCATTCCCGCATGTCTTTTGAATGCCACTCGACCACGGGGAGGACATGCAGACTCCACACAGAAGGCGCTCCAGCCGAGAATCGAATGGGAGAACCTCTTGCTGTGAGGCGACAATGCTACCGCTGTACCACCGCCCTAAAAAGTCCTCCTTGTTAACTTAATACACCATAAACATGTAAAAATGTGAAAATAAATGTTTTTCTTTTTAATATATAAATGTTCAACCCACTACTACCTATCCAAGGCCATAAGCTGTAAAATAGGACTGATGGAAATATGTTAGTTTACACCTGGCCAGTTATCTGCATCCAAATGTAACTGCCGGTAGAGTTCACGTTTATCTAAAAGAAGTGACCAAGCCCCACACCATACATCCATCTTAACATTATCAATAATTACAAACTTAAAGGAATGCACACTATTTTCCATAATAGGTTTGCTCAAGGCATTTGTATCCTTCCTCATCCTCATATCGTATAAATGTTCGTATATACGATTGTTTAGCTTCTGATCAGTTTTTCCTATGTAATAACAACTGTACTTGGTACAGGAAGCACAATATATAACTTTTTCAGAACAACAGTTACATCTAGAATAAATAGCAACCTCCTGATTGTTAATCATAAAAACATTACCTTCAAGAATAAATTTACAGTAGTTGCATGTGCCACATTTGCTCATATAACCTTTCTTCCCACTGGTACAAACTCTTTTTGTCTCATAAATATTCCTCAGATCTCTACCCCTCTCAAAAACTAAAACAGGACAATCTCCCACATATAGTTTCATACTCTTCTCCTAAGTTAAAGTAGTCCAGTTTTTGAACAAAATGTTTTTTAATTAAAAACTGTCCATAGTATATACAGTTGTGAAAGAGCTCCTATAATTTTTCTTATTTATAGTATTATTATCCACCTCCTCTACTAAAGTGGAAGGATCAATGTTGGTAGCATGTCCAACAATAATGGGGTGAAATACCCTCTTTCTCTTTTGCTAATAACCTCAAGCATGATGTCATTAATAAATGCATTAGGGTACCCTCTACCGAAAAACATCTGTTTCAAAATTTCACATTCATCAAAAAATGAGTCCATAGTGGAAACCATACGGGCTGCACGTACAAACTGTCCCTTGACGATGGCTTTCTTCTATTTAATGGGGTGGGTACTAGAAAAATTTAGGAATTTTAATAAGATTCCTTTCTAAAAATCTACAATATAAACCTTTTATAATCATGGTCCTTTTTTAATAATACATCCAAAAAGGGCAATATTTACAACCCCAATAGTATGTGTAAATTTAAAAAAAAGAGTAGTATTGTTTATATAGAAAAGGAAAGCTTCTATTTCCACCCTGGGTTCATCCCACAAAATAAAGACATCATCCAGGAAGTGGGTATAACATCTAAAATAGGTAGAGAAAGGAGAAGTAAAAAGAAACTTCTTTTCCAATTGTTTGACAACAATGTTGGCATAGAGGCCCCCACAGGATGACCCCATAGCCACACCTTCCTGTTGTAAATAAATCTCATTGTCAAATAATATAAAATTATTTTTCAACATTATTCTATTAAATGCGTATACAATAAAACATCACTGTGTACAACGATCCTGTCATATAAAAACTCACTAAACCATTCTATACCAATGGTATGGGGCATAACTGAGTGCAGATCCTTGATGTCAGCTGTGATAAACAGATAACTCTCCTTGAAAGGTATGTTATTAATTAACTTTAGAAAGTTTCAAGTATCCTTACATATATGAGTTTCCTTGTACACAAGTTCCTTTAATTTGGTGTCAAGAAATTTAGCAATGGGATGTGTGATCAATCCCTTAGCATCCACTGTAAAATGGGACTGATGGAAATATGTATCCATCTCTGATGCATTTGGAACACCTAAAAAACAAATCCCACCCCCAACAGGACCAAACCTGGCATCAATTTCCATCAGTCCCATTTTAAAGCTTATGGCCTTAGATAGGTAGTAGTAGGTTGAGCATTTATATATTAAAAACAAAAACATTTATTTTCACATTTTTACAAGTTTATGGTGTATTAAATTAACAAAGAGGACTTTTTAGGACTTTTCACATAATATATATTTATATCTCTTTCATTCTTGAGAGTATTTTATATAAATTGTGATGATGGTTTTTGGATTTTACTATTGCTAGGTATTTTTTTGCTGATATCTTTACGGGGGTGTATCTATATTTAATTGCTTTATGGAGTTATTTGAAAGTGTGTATAAATGGATTTGGTCATTTTTATTACTTATCTGATGAAGTTCTTAATTTTAAGGACGAAAGAGCTTATGTATTCAACCTGTATTAAACCTTTAGACTGTACATTTTGGACATGGTGGACTCGTTCTTTACATTTGGGGAGCGCATCCTTTGACCCTTCTTCCTCCTGTTCTTGTAGTTTTTTGGACTTGGTTTGGTTTCTACTTCCCTTGTGTGTTATAGTTTGTTTTACTACTACAGAATGGGTATGGATTAATCGGCTCCACTTTTTACACAGGACTCTGATTTTGGAGCACTACAGCAAGCTGTTTTTAATCTTATGTCTACTGTTCAAAACTTTCTTTAAAAGTGGATTCTGTTTTGAACACACCCCCTCGTGATGTCGTTGATGATGTGAACCATCCTGTAGTCTTGCAGGGAATTTCTCATTCCACAAGCAGATTGCAAGGCGTCCTTTCTGGGACAAATTTGGTGATTAATTCAAATCAAAGGACTGCGGAAGCGGAAGTATCAACTGTTTCTTTGCCGGGTACTTCGGGGACATCCATTCCTTATGGTCAACATACTTCGACTTTTGAACCTATTTCCAAAATGGTTCCAGTTTCCTGTTCTAAAAGATTGGTTATCTGCTGCTATACATCTTGGAGAAGAAAGAGGTACAAACAATGTTACTGTTAACCATGATTTGGATGGTTTACTTAATGAATTTGAATATAAACTATCCAAAATTAAATTTCTACAAATGGACAATTCATATTTTTTAGACTGTATCAAGGAGGGTGTTGTGCCTAAGGGGCTAAGAATGTGGTGCTACCCTAATGGCCTGGAGGCTGGCTCTAATTTTCATAGAGAACTTATAGAACTTTTTGACCAACATGGTTTTGCATATATGAAATTAATTGTGAAACACAATGAAGAGACTATTAATGAGTTGATTGGTTCCGTGACTGACCTTGATAAATTGATTTATGGAGATCCCCAATATTTGAATTTTAAACATGAACACTTGCGCATTTTCAAAAGTATTGATAACTTGGCAAACACGATTAAAAAAAGCAAAATCAAGAAAATCTTAAGGGATAACAGGGTAATGATTTGGTCTACCCTGCACCACCATGTTCACAAAACTGGGGTACTAAATTCACCAGTGCTAATGGGGACGGTGGTACTGTTGGTACAAACAATTCACAATTTAATGGTGGTCAACCTTTTTTAGAAGGGGAGAAGTATCTACCTCTGAGGCTTTCAGAACGCCTAAAAACCAAATCCCACCCCCCCAGGGCCAAACCTGGTATTAACGCCAAGAAGTTTCAACTGTTACCACTCATCCAACAGTACAGTGGAACAGGAGAGGGAAGTTTCCAACCAGAGGCCCTCAAGCCAGATGGGGCAACATGACTTAAATTTATTGACAAAGTTGAACTATAATGAAGAACCTGATTTTTTTACGCTGGTGAAATAGGTGTTGCTATGTTACCAGAGGCTACTAATGCTACCCTTTCACTTAACTCTCCGGTGGATGAAACTTCATGTTTTTTGTTACCTGCTTGTGATATCACAACAAATTAATTGGGTGATTTTTAAGATTTATAACTATTCAGACATGGTTATTACCGTTGAACATTGTGACTTATTTTCAAAGGGTTTTACCTTTATACCCTACCAATGTACTAACATTGCTACTATGTTAATGGATTTGAAATTGTATACCCGCAAACTCAATTTTAATGTTTTGTTTCAGAACTCCCTTAGCTATCTCTAGCACCTACAACCCCCTTCTTCATCCTACTATTCAGGTTTTTGAGAGATTATATGAATTGGGATATATGTAATAATTTTTCTAAGAATAGGAAAATGAAATACGTGAATTTTAACAAAGCTGAAAGTATCATTATTAATGAAATTAAAAGTGAACTTAGTAAGGTGAGAATTATGAAACCTGATAAGGGGGGTGAGGTGGTTTTGATGAATTATGTTGATTATTCTAAGATAATGTTAGAAATTCTGAATGGGAAAGCCTATACAAAATAATCTATTAATGAGTTGCATGGTGCCTATAATAAAATAAGGAATGAATTACAAGATTTATTCATTGAGGGCTCTATTTCAATAGAGGTCTTGAAATTTCTGATGGTATCACACCCCAGAATTTCAGTTATGTTTGGACTTCCCAAACTTCATAAGAATTTATATCAACCATCTATGTGTCCTATAGGATTCACTACACAATCTTGAAATACTGAAATGTCGAATTTCAGTATTTCGAGACTGAATAGTCGAAAAACCACAATAACGAATACTACAATCAACACAAACCAGGACATAATCTCACACGCACAATAACTAAACAAACATAACAACACACACAAACACACTTAACCTACCTATAAGCAGGGAGCAAGCCCCCCTGCACCCCACCCCCCCTACTTATATATTCTAACTCCGAGGTCACACTAAACACACAAACACAGAACAAACACCACCGCACACACTCACACACACTAAAATTCCTACCCATTATCCTCAAACACACAACACTTACCTGAAATCCCAGATAAATCCACAAACCGCACCATACGTCACGAATGCGACACCATGATAGTGGCGGATTCGACATTTGCGGATTCGGCATAGTGCAGTTTCGGTTAACTGCACTTTTCACTATTCGGTCTCGATGTACTGAATTTCGACATTTCAGTACATCGAGATTGTCTAGTGTATCCGTCCTATAATGGACGCTAAGGGATCGATCACACATCCCATTGATAAATTTCTTGACAGCAAATTAAAGGAACTTGTATACAAGCAAACTCACATATGTAAGGTTTCTTGGAACTTTCTAAAGTTAATGAACAACATACCTTTCAAAGAGAATTATCTGTTTATCACAAATGACATCAAGGATCTGCACTCAGTTATACCCCATACCATTGGTATAGAATGGTTTAGTGAGTTTTTATATGACAGGAACGTTGTACACAGTGATGTTTTATTCTATACACATTTACTAGAATTGGTGTTGAAAAATAATTTTATATTATTTGACAATGAGATTTATTTACAACAGGAAGGTGTGGCTATGGGGTCATCGTGTGGGGGCCTCTGTGCCAACATTGTTGTCAAACAATTGGAAAAGAAGTTTCTTTTTACTTCTCCTTTTTCTACCTATTTTAGATGTTATACCCACTTCCTGGATGATGTCTTTATTTTGTGGGATGAACCCAGGGTGGAAATAGAAGCTTTCCTTTCCTATATAAACAATACTACTCTTTTTTTTTAAATTTACACATACTATTGGGGTTGTAAATATTGCCCTTTTTGGATGTATTATTAAAAAAGGACCATGATTATAAAAGGTTTATATCGTAGATTTTTAAAAAGGAAACTTGTTCAAATTCCTTTCTACATTTTTCTAGTACCCACCCCATTAAACAGAAGAAAGCCATCATCAAGGGACAGTTTATACGTGCAGCCCATATGGTTTCCACTATGGACGCGTTTTTTGATGAATGTGAAATTTTGAAACAGATGTTTTTCGGTAGAGGGTACCCTAATGCATTTATTAATGACATCATGCTTGAGGTTATTAGCAAAAGAGAAAGAGGGTATTTCACCCCATTATTGTTGGACATGCTACCAACATTGATCTTTCTACTTTAGTAGAGGAGGTGGCTAATAATACTATAAATAGAAAAATTATAGGAGCTCTTTCACAACTGTATATACTATGGACAGTTTTTAATTAAAAAATATTTTGTTCAAAAACTGGACTATTTTAACTCAGGAGAAGAGTACGAGGCTATATGTGGGAGATTGTCCTGTTTTAGTTTTTGAGAGGGGTAGAGATCTGAGGAATATTTTTGAGACAAAAAGAGTTTGTACCAGTGGGAAGAAAGGTTATATGAATAAGTGTGGCACATGCAACTACTGTAAATTTATTCTTGAAGGTAATGTTTTTACGATTAACAATCAGGAGGTTGCTATTTATTCTAGATTTAACTGTTGTTCTGAAAAAGTTATATATAGTGCTTCCTGCACCAAGTGTAGTTGTGATTACATAAGAAAAACTGATCAGAAGCTAAAAAATCGTATATATGAACATTTATACGATATTAGGATGAGGAAGGATACAAATGCCTTGAGCAAACATATTATGGAAAATAGTGTGCATTCCTTCAAGTCTGCAATCATTGATAATATTAAGATGGATGTATGGGTTGGGGCTTGGTCACTTCTTTTAGATAAACGTGAACTCCAGGTGTAAATGAACATATTTCCATCAGTCCCATTTTAAAGCTTATGGCTTTAGACAGGTACAGTAGGTCGAGTATTTATATAATAAAAACAAAAACATTTATTTTCACATTTTTATATGTTTATGGTGTATTAAGTTAACAAGGAGAACTTTTTAGTACTTTTCACATAATATATATTTATATCTCTTTCATTCTTGAGAGTATTTTATATAAATTGTGATGATGGTTTTTGGATTTTACTATTGATAGGTATTTGTTTGCTGATATCTTTAATGGGGTGTGTCTATATTTAATTACTTTATAACATAATTTGAAAGTGTGTATAAATTGATTTGGTCGTTTTTATTATTTATCTGATGAAGTTCTTAATTTTAAGCATGAAAGCACTTATGTATTTAACCTGTATTAAACCTTTGGACTGTACATTTTGGACGTGGTGGACTCGTTCTTTACATTTGAGGAGCACATCCTTTGAGCCTTCTTCCTCCTGTTCTTGTAGTTTTTTGGACTTGGTTTGGTTTCTACTTCCCTTGTATGTTATAGCTTGTATTAATATGTCAAATACCGTAAACAAAGGAGGACAGGGATTTGAAGGTTGCAGTGACAAAACAAGGGGAAGAGAATTCATAATTTCAGAAACACTACCCTTTCCTTAGATAAGTGCATATCTTTCTCCTCGAAATGTCCAGCCATTAGTCTCAAAAATGCAGCAACATTAAGCTCTTCAGCAGTATCACCCACATCATCCCCCATGAATCCCCCATGATTAGCAAAACAATCGCCATTACTACAACAGCATCAGTGGGGAGGATGCAGCAGAGACAAATTGCTGCTGAAAAGTCAGTAAAGCATATTAGAGCTCTTTTCTGAAATAACTGACTCAGCAGCCTTCTATGTCTTCTAGGTAGCAGTGAAATCTTTAAATGATGATGGCCTACCTCTGAAAAAAAAACTCAAAATCATCTTCAACTCCAGTAACACTGATGTTACCTTCTCATTTTGATTTCTTCATGCTGGGGAACTCATTATTATTAAAATAGTTAACAAAAATTAAGCAGCTACATAGTAAGGCAGGGGATCAAAAAGAAAGCACTTCCTATAAGCACTTTAAGTATGACACAGATGCTGTCAGTAAAAAAAAAAAAATAAATAAAAAAAGATAAAGTGCCCTCTTTCAACTATAAAGCCCAGTAGCAGCAGAGGACCTGTGCGCACAAACAGCCAGCTTACGTGATTTTAATATGCACGTCCCTTAGACAAAGTCTGACACAGTAAAACTCACTCTCTTCATGGCTTCGTAAAGGCAGACTCTAGGAGCCTGGCAGTATTTTTTTTAATACTGAATGTTTTGTTGTGTCTAAAACATACGAGCATAAGGACAATTAGATTATTTATTCCAAGAAACTCACTACAAGATTTAAATATCTGTCTCTGTAACTCTCATACAGATTAGGGTTGCCACCTTTTCAAATGCCCAAAGTGGGACATTTTTAGTACAAACGTCAGATTTTGCAGGGCAAAACAAACCCACGGACTGTACCAAGGACAGAACTTCACTTTTTTGCCTAAATAAAAGCTTATTTTTGTAGCATTTTAGTTGCTTATTCTGTTTCTTATAACATTTAGGTGTTTCAGATGCAGAATAACTGTTTTATGCAACTATAACATAAAATATAGTAAATAATTTTGTCCTAAAATCTCAGGACATTTGCCATTTTTTCAATTTTTTTTTGCAGGACACAACTGCCCAAAGAGGGACTGTCCCTCACAAAGCGGGACAGGTGGTAACCCTAATACAGATAGATGGACTACTGATTCAGTTTCATGCAGAACTACAAATACAAAACATCTATGACAACCACTAATAATAACTTTGATAGATAATTTCTGTGTATCTACTGCAGAGAAACTGAGGTGACATATTTCAACTTCTAGTGTGCCAGATAAAGTGTTTATAAATATCTGCTCTCCTGTAATTAGTAAGCCCTTTCAAATTTTTCTTGTGGAGTGAGAGCTGATAACAGGAAGCTGTCATTCAGGCTGGCACTAGAGGTTTTTTTCTAATTTTACAAACTAATTCTTCCCTTATGGTGGCAGACATGCGTGTCACAGATGTGATGGCTCTTCAATGCCTTCCCCTCCAAGAAGGCAAATTGTTGCAGATGTATCATGAAAGCTACCACACACACATCAAAATTCTTTGCTGCATGCCATGTGACTTTTTTTCTCCAGTAGTTGCCAGTATTGCAGTGAATCAGACCACCTCCTTGCCACTCCCCCGGATGGAACACCTGGAATCAGCCACTCACTTGCATCCTCTTCCACCCTCACTACTCCAGTGCCTGGGCTTCTAATCAATTTTGGGGTCATTTGGGTCACAGTCAGGGTTAAATCATATAAAGAGTACAGGAATTCAAAAGACAATTTTGTAACGCATTTGCTAACAGCCTGGGAAAGCCACTGGATCTATGTGTCCCCTTTCAGCAGCAGCCCAGGACTATCATCTGGTGAAATAAATTAGCAGACCCACAGAGAAGACAAATGAAGGCTGAGGGAATCAAACAATGTTACTACAGGAAGTAGCTCTTTAACAGCTCATAGCCTTACTCAGCTACACTAAGTACTAGATAAACTGTTGTAGCCCAAACACATACTGCATTTCACACTGAGTGCTTGCAAAAAAACAAGCCAAGTAAACTCATAGTGATTTATCAAAAGAGGCCTGGCCATTGATATGGAGGACTAAGTTTCTTACTGCCATAGCCAAGCTACAGCGTTTGGGTCTGTATGGCTAAATAATTTACTTAACTAGACAGTCCCTCTAACTGAGGCATCACATACACACACACCTAGGTACATCCATCTTTAGTGGAATACTACGTCTAAGGTCGCACAGATTCATGAACCTTACTCTCTCCCCTTTCTATGAGTCATTTGACCTTAGAAGTATCATCACAGAACCTGCAACAACCCAATGTCTGCCATTCAGAGATGTCAACAACACTTTGGAAAGCAACATGTAATAATTCCCACCTAAATCAACCTCATACAAAAGATATTTAATAATATTAAAAATGAGGAAAACAAAAGAATTAAAAAACAAAACAAATGAAACATGAATCATAATTAGCTAGTCAAAAATTGATTTACCAGGAAAAAATAGCTTGAATGAATACCTAAACTAAAATTCAACCAACAAAAAACATAACTAAACTGCTATACTACAAAATACCTTATAGTCTAAACAAGTTCAAACTTACCACAGAAAAGAAGAAGAAAAATCATATAATACACGCCGTTAATAAGAAGCTATGTAACCTCTGTAATGCCGTATTCACAGACAATTTACACAATTACAGCATATTAGTGAAATGACTTGGGAAACAGTAATCCAAGCTAAAAATGGATACATTGAATTGGGGGGGGGTCTGATTTGTGTGATACATGAATTATCGTGTGCTGTAGGATTCTAGAACTTGGTTTGTAATTTGTGGCTTCATCACTCATCACAAAAATCACGGATCTCTAATCTTACAGTATAAGATATTTCATGTAGTCATGTAGCACACATCAGACTCCTAACTGTTCCGTGTGTGTGTGTGTGTGTGTGTGTGTGTGTGTGTGTGTGTGTGTGTGTGTGTGTGTGTGTGTGTGTGAATGGTGTCATGCAGTACATTGACCTGCATAGATAAATATAATTGCAAGATCATCCATGTAATTTACTGAGATAATTTAACATTAGAATTAAGGAAGTATGTTTTTCCACTTGCGTATGATCTTGGGGTTAGTATAATTAGTGATGTAGTGCTTTGTGGATGTGTACGTAGGGTTGCACCTCCCCAGGCAAAAACACTTCTGTTGCATATTTATGTGCTACCTTAATAAGCAGGAATTCAATAGTTTTTGCTCACAATATTCATTCTCAATGTAAATGCATGATGATAATCTAAAACAGACTATATATGCTAACTGAACAGAAACCACTTGGAGCAATTCCAGTGAAGAGATCAGTGAAATGACTTATAAATGCAAATAAACCCTCACAACAGTTTTACTTCTTTTTTTCCCTTCATTAGCCAAATCAAAGTGTTATAAGTACTGGACAGAAAATGATCTATTCCATTTTTGTGATGGAGAGCTATACCATTATTGTTCATTGCAAACAGGCAATCATATACTCATGTCTTGCTGTATTTTGTATATTGGTAGGATAGCACATGAGTGATACATTCTCAAAGGTAAACCAGTGACCCTTTATATGGATTACAAACCAAGAGTCTCTGATTGCTATGAAATGATTGTCATTTAACAAGAGTCATTTGGTCTTACATGACTGTTATTCAAGTATACAAAAAAAAGAAAGAAAATCTTCTGAAGTGTAGTCTTACCATCTCCTTCATTGGCCTTGGACACTGATGCACAGAACTGGATTGATGCTTTTGTTTCCTCTACATTCTCATAGCTGATGTTGTCCTCTTCATCCACTGCAGTACCATCTTTCAAGAAAAATGCAACATAAAACAGATAAGTTTACTTACTTATTCTGCTCTGTACATCTTGTTGAATCTAGAATAGTGAGTACCTGCAATGTAAAAGGATACAGACACTCTTGTAACTGAAAAATGCAGTCACTAAGAACTAACAGCATGGCCACAGAGCTCTACTGGTATAGCAATGCAGCTGTTAGATGTTCTGTAGATAGTGTTTGCTTATAACCATGCTCTTATGGTAGTAGTGCTACACCCTATGGAGAAATGGTAAAGTTATTGTGATACCGGTGCACCCTATAGTAAAGTGCTGGAGTTATGATGGAATTGTTGTACACTATGGAAAAGTGCTTAAGTTATGCTGGAACTGCTGTAACCTATGGAGTAGTTCTAGAGTTATGGTGGTACTGTTGTAAACTATGGGTAAGTGCTAAAGTTATGATGAGGTTGTTGTGCCCTGTGAGGAAGTTCTGGAGTTATGGTGTTACCAGTGCAAACCATGGGTAAGTACTAGAATTATGGCGGTACTGGTGCAAACTATGAGTAAGTACTAGAGTTATGGTGGTACTGGTAGAAACCACGGCTAAGTGCTAGAGTTATGGCGGTACTGGTGCAAACTATGGGTAAGTGCTAGAGTTATGGTGGTACTCGTGTACACTATGGAGGATAGTGGTGTTACAAGGGCAGTGATAGTGCTGGACTTTACCAATACTAGTGTTAAAGGGACAGTGATAGTGCTAGACCTTACTGACAGCAGTGTTGAAAGGGGAGTGATAGTGCTGTGCTTTATCGATAGTGGTGTTACAAGGGCAGTAATATTGCTGGACCTTATCAATGGTGGTGTTAAAAGGGCAGTGATAGTGCTGGACCTTATCAATAGTGGTGTTAAAAGGGCAGTGATAGTGCTGTGCCTTATCAATGGTGGTGTTAAAAGGGCAGTGATAGTGCTGGACCTTATCAATAGTGGTGTTAAAAGGGCAGTGATAATGCTGCAGTTATGGCAGTACTATTGCCACTCCAAAGGCAGGCCTGGAAAGATGGAAATAGTGTTGACTTACAGCAGTAATGCTGTGTTATGGTATACAAACTTGGAACTGTGGAGACATTGTTTGTTGTATTTATGAGGACATCTGGGAAGTAAAGAAGACACCTTTCAGATTCAATGACACTTCTAGGTCTTTTGGTCTTTTGTGACTGGACTGACTTTTGAGAAACAAAACTGCAGCTCTGCAACTGCAGTGAGATTACAGTAACAATACTCTAGTTTCTACTAGTGTGGTTATGCTAGAGTTACAAAGACAGTCCTCGATTCCTTGTTCTTAGGGATCTAACAAAGTATTAGAAAACATTTACAAATAGCATTCGTTTTCCTTCTAGAGGAGTACTGTAAGATGATAGAACAGTATTGGCATGGGTGGACATCCAGACTTTGGAAACAACTAAAAAGTTATCAAGCCAGCGGTGAGGCAATGGAGAGCATGGTGATACTACAGGAATGCTGTGGGACTTATGGGTTATCTGGATGCTGTCACAATAACAGACCTACAAGGATGGTGTCACAGTAATGACACAGCAATGCATTTATAAAGATATGCTGAAGTTGCAATACTACCAAGTTATAGGTATTTATTTATTTCAAAATTAAGAGGGGAAAACACTAGCCAAAGTTTCTCTCACTGGAGTGACTTGTATAGAAAGTTTCAGATGAGCAAACTTAGCAGATAACTTGTGCTAGCAAAGCACTGAGACAGACAGTGATGCATAGTAAAAATTTATTTCAGAAGGTTACGTCTCAGATTTTGTAGTGGGACCATCAATATCATGTCATAAGCAATTCTTGTATTTTTACCAAAACACTTCATCATCTATCCATCCATTCACCTACAACTGATATTTCTCCATGTGGTTGAGGTGTCACTTCAACAGTGGAAATCATCTAGAGCCAAAGTTTACCAAAACATTTCATTTGATTGTAAATCATTTGTAAGGAATTCTGATCAGTTTTGAACTCTTCCAAGTAGCAAAAGCTTCACCGACACTTTCATGAGGTGTAATGTAATACTGCATTACACTAAATAACAGAAGATTCATTGACATTGTACATAATCTAATATTGCAGTATCTTCTTCTTTCAACTGCTCCCATTAGGGGTCGCCACAACGGATCATCTGTTTCCATTTCTTTTTGTCCTCTGCATCTTGCTCTGTCAAACCAACTAATATTGCAGTATACAAATTAGTTTAAATTCTGAGATTCAAGTAACTCCAAACCAGCTGATATGGAGGCAATGATAAGGATACAGTTATGTTGCTGGATTTACATAAAGAATAGGTGCACACATAGTCTTCAAAGAGAGACATACAGACAGATGTATGGTTGTTATCCTCACTTCTATAACCTGTGGATTAAACACACACACACACACACACACACACACACACACACACACACACACACACACACACACACACACACACTCCAAATTAATTAACTTAATGGCACTTACTAGGAGTCTGTGCTTGAGAAGATGCTGTGTAATTATTGGCCATTTGAATTCTTGTTCCATTTATGACACTGTTTCAGCAGAAAACAAAACAAACAAACAAACCAGTGAGTGCCATTTAACAGCAGCACAAAATAGCAGCCTAGTTCTGTAAGAGCAAGATACACTTTAAAGATTAAAAACAGGCTTGACCTGTGAGTAATAAAAAGGTTTTCTTTTTCTCCTTTTTTACTTCCGAAATTCCAATGAACATGTTTGTCTTTGTTTTCTGTGTTTATACTATGTAAATGCCAGTCTCAGGGGACATAAACTGTAGAGGCATTTGGAAAGAAGGTATAGGAGTGCTGGCTTGTTGACCTATAGGTCTGGAAAAGGTGCAGAGAGCATCTTGATGTGGCTGACAGCCCTGGAGTTGTATCTAATTCCTGGATGTGGCATCTGCACACTGTGAGGTATGGCATGATGACAGAGTCGGGTATGAGGGTCAGAAAGAGTAAGGAAGTCAACAATGATACCTTGTAGCAGGATGCTATAATTCACTTATACAAGATGCTTTTACTAAGCTGTACTAAATGCAAATTAAAAGAAATGACTGCACTTGGACCTAAATATCACTAAACATAGCTGTATTATGCTGAAAGAGTCAAAGAAGTTGTAAAATAGGATGGCAATTAGAAATATAGAACGTTACTTTGTGTCTTTGCTTGGACATCTAGTATCTTTGTTTTACTTACAACTGCAAATAATTATTTTGTTTGTGTCTTTGCCTGGCCATCTGGTATTTGTTCCTCTGTGCTTAAAGAGTAATAACCTGCCATCTTGACAAAAATTAGTAATAGTCCCATATTTGTTTCTTGGAAATTAAACAGACAATCTATGCTGTGTTACATTTGCTGGCTTAGAAAACTATGTAACCCAGGGTGGAATCCACAGAAATTTTTGAGATTTATCTGAAGACACTTTCTAATTGACGGTATACTTGTGTCTAGGACCTGATTTCCATTCAGTTTATGAGACCATCTGGTGAACTCTTCATTAGATTTCCCTTGCTTGAAATTAGATGATTGTTTATGACTGTTTCTTAGAAATTAACCATTGGTTTAGGTATTCTGTCTTTAATAATACCTCTGATTGTCTGACTTGCAATGCAAACACTATACAGAAGTTACAAGCTCTATATACACTGCTGCATGTTTATGTGTGCGTGTATGTGTATACGCATATTCTCTCTCTCTCTATATGTATACATCTACATATATATAAATGTATATATATATATATATATATATATATATATATATATATATATATGTGTGTGTGTGCATTTGTGTGTATATACATGGATCTGCTTGAGTAGACTGAAATTCCATTAAATCAAATTTTACTTAACTCAGATGGCTTAATGAACGTTTACATCACTGGAATTTTAATCTGGGAAAGCAGGCAGTTGGCCAGCATGGGGAAATTTGCCCTTTTCCACACTATAGTGTGATCTCGGAGTTGGCATATTTAGGTAGTGGGGTGTGGGGTTGAAGCCCCCCTCTGGGGTGGGTTTGGCATGCTTTGGTGTGTTTGTTTTTTATGTTGTCCAACTGCCTCCTTTCCCAGATTACAATTCTGGTGATATGAACGTTCATTAAACTAAGGTTTCGATATTGTCATCTCGGTTAAGTAAAATTCAATTTAATGAAATTTCGGTACACATGAGTAGACCCAAATACATACACATTACATTTGTTTATTTATTTACATTTGTTTACCGGGAAATTCCAACTGGACACAGTCCTTTTTCAGTGGAGGCCCAGGGATAAAAGCTCCACAGAACAATAAATGAGTAGCAGAGTACATGAAGAACAATTGAATATACATACAATAGCAAATAATACATACTGCAGCAAACATTAGATACACATACAATATGAAACATAGTAATGAACAGATGTACCAATATCTAGCTAGAGGCTAGGAATAAAGGTAGGATGTACATATAGATAGTTCTAAGCTCAAACAGATACTATTCTAAACTCATAAACCTAAATCTTATATACAAATATTGCACTAAACTCAAGCAGATATAAAGCAGAAGCTCCACACACACACACATATATATGGATTTATATTACATTATCGAGTTTTCAGAAACTTGAAATTCATATGGCCGGGACCATATGTTTGAGTTTCTGAAAACTCAAAAAAAAAAAAATATCTACATTTTTTTGCACAACCCCTGCAAGATGCTTATACACCAATTCCGAATTTTCATTACAGTGGGGAAAAGGGTAAATTCTCTGATCCCCACTGTACTGCAATCTTCACACAAATCCTTCATTGGGAAATTTTCCCTTTTCCCCACTTTAGTGTGATCTTGAAGTTGGTATATATAATTTGCTGGTGGTGCTAATGAACACAGATCCCCACATAAGGGATACAGGGGGGATTACCCTCCTATAAAAGCATAGATTTTTTTTGTTCAAGGTTTCAGAAACTTGAACATATGGTCCTGGCCATATGAATTTTGAGTTTCTGAAAACTCAATAATGTAATATAACCCATATATATATATATATATATATATATATATATATATATATATATATATATATAAATGGTTATTCTAAATATGATAGAAACAGCATAATGTCAACATTTCACTGTGTCACTGTGTATGTGCTGAGGAATACCCTTAGAGTATGCAAATGAATATACAAAAAAAAATATATATATATATTTTTTTTTTTGTGCTGGAGGCTGCTGTCCCCTGCTAATTATATAAACTAACTCCAAGTTTGCACAATCCCAGGGGAAGGAGCATATTCCCCAGTCCCAGTGATTGTTCATCTTGTATACCTGTTGACCATCTGTTTAGTCAACCAAACTGTGTTCACTAAACAGATGTAAGTAGTAACAACCGTGAACTAAATTAGGGGTTTCCAAAAATCTAATTCCCAAGGCAACTTCCAAAGATTTTACTTTCCCAGAGGGAACAGTCTTTGGCAACACCAGGAAGGCCACAGTCTGCCTCTAATTGGTCAGCAGCATTCTTGAGGCCATTACTGATTCTTCCACTCCGGAGGCAGTTGAAGGGTCTACTGGTCCCTCCACCTTCCTACATTGTTATCTTCACCAAGGGCAGGTGGTTAATAACAACAATATCTATTTTTTTTTTTTTTTATTTAACATTTGTTGACCGGGAAAGTCCGACTAGGTTCCACAGATCCTGTTTTCAGCGGAGGCCCGGGGAGAAATGCTCCAGAAGCATGTCTTTACAATGTGGGAGGAAACCGGAGTACCCGGAGGAAACCCACGCGAACGCAGGGAGAACATGCAAACTCCACACAGAAGGCACCCCAGCCGTGAATCGAACCAGAGAACCTCTTGCTGTGAGGCGACAGCATTAACCGCTGCACCACTGCGCCGCCCATCTAAAAGGAAAACAAACTCCTTCCACACTTTCCATGTCCCCAGTTGTTAACCATGACTGACAGTTCTACTCAGTAAACAAATAGCAGCAAAAGGAGGCATCACCATCCTTCTAGTAAAAAGAGCCATCCAAGAGGTTCAGTCAGACCAGAAATGATCTGAATATCACTCCATTTTTTTTAATGCTAAAGAAAACAACGAATGTCAGACCAAGTATATATTTGAGTGACCAGAACAATTTCATCCATAATGAAATGTTTTGAGTGGTCATGGTATAGTCCATCCTATTGTGTTTATGCAAAGGAGACTCCACTCCCAGGATTATTGTAGGCATTTCATTAAAGGGGTGATATGTATAGTGACATGCTGCATCTGTACTATGTTTTACACTGGTAAAACTGGAAGAGCTTTCAAGGACCGAACTTATGAGCATACGTATGCTATTAGAACAGGAAATCATTTGAATGCTTTATGGAAGCATATTTATCAACATCCATGATACCAGTTCAGGTTTTATAGATTGGAGGTAGTAGAACAGAGAGAGAGAGGAGGGCCATGGAAGTTGAACTTAGACAACAAGGAATTACACTGGCAAATAAACACCAATGCCACAGGCCCTAATGGCTTGAGTGAAATTATCTCACTATCCTGTATTTTATAACTAAACAATTGGTAGTTTTTAGGAGCTTTTGGTAGCAGAAACAACTAATTATATATTTTTAATTCAATTGTATGTATTAAAATTATTGTTTTGGAATACAGTTATTTATAGGAACTTAGAAGGGTTTCTTTACATAACAATGCATTGTTATTTTTATCATTTATATTTTTATATTCACTTTTACATTCATTTGTATACAAAACAATTTGTATGTGTTTGTAAAGCTAAGATTATTAAGGGTGACATCATAATTAGAGTCAGGATTCAATACCTTAAAATTGGATGTGCTCTGTATGGTAATTCACTCTGACAAAGTCCCGGATATTGTAAAGACGAATCTGGATAAAAGCACTCAGGAATAAATAGAATGAATGGAATAAAGCTATACAATGTTTCATTAAACCACAGTTTTATTTTTTTATTTTTAAACTTCAGTGGTATCAGTTACTGTTTTCCAAGAGCCTCGGGCGTGTGCGTTAAATTGTACTGGTGCATATTTGGAGTTAATTCAGAGGAGTTTGGCTGTGCTCTTTGGACACATGGAATACTTACTTCCATATCAATAATAACCAAATAATCCAACAGGTGTATTGCTTCTGGATCAAAACCACTCACTATGAATTCAGGACTATTCCATCTCACCTAATCTCAACCTCCTGGGTGTGCACATGCCCACTGTGGTAGCCATCGAAAGGTAGAAGGGAGCCAAAATATTTCCATTATATGGACAACTGTGTCTTGGCTGCTACTTCTTTTCCAGACCAGATCTCATCTCAGACATATCTACACACAATTCTTAAGCCTCTTGGTATAACTGTGAACTTGGAAAAGACCTTGTTGGAATCATCCCAATTATTCTCATTCATCAGCTGCAGGCTAGACACCCTAAGATGTACAGCTTGTCTTCTTCTGGGCAAAGTTCATCTTTCCCAGCTCAACGTTTACCTTCTGATAAGCACTCACTCATCTTCTGCTCATCTTTGTCTCAGAACTCCAGCCTCATGATGGCAACCCCCTTCATGGTACCATTTTTGAAGTACCATGTGAGAGTGCTTAGGTGGATGCTACAAGTTCATTGGCTACTGTTACTAGATACAATGTTTCAGCAAGTCAAGATATCAAAAACTTGCAAAAAGCATCTGCAGGGATGGATGGTCTGCGCAGCCTTGTGGAGAGCAGTCCATTCACTGCATCAGTGGCAGACACTATGGCTGCATTTGCCCTAGAGTCAGGAGCATTACAAAGGCTAAACTGTCCAAGGTGTCAGTCTTCACATCAGTATGCCAGAAATTAGGGCAGTCCTCCAATCATTTTGGGACTCACTGGCATGCCCAGAGTATATGAGAGTTTGGGAATGAGTTGTGTTATCCTGTTGCTTTTCAACAGCTATTCATATTCCAGAGGAAGCTACTTTGCTTGTGGACAGCATGCAACATGAGTTGTATCCAAATCTCACAGTGGTACAGAAGCTCTTCTGGTGTTGAGGCAAGCTCTGCTGCATCCTTTTTACTTTGCCAGCGGCTACCAAGTAGAACAGTGTCTAGTTTCTAATCCTTCCAACATCAAGATGTTAGGGATGCTCTGGTCCAGAAATGGTCCCCAGACTCCTTTACACTTTCCTCCATTTCCCTTGATTGTGACAAGTCATTAACAGAATAAATTAAAATATTGTTAATATTAATACAGAGGCAGTCCTTCAGTGAAGCTGGCTGTACTACAGGGTGGGGAAACAGGCAGCACTGTATGTCTACTTATGTAGTGAGTACATACACAACATGAGATAGGCAGCACTTCTATGCAGCTAGATGTGCTAAAGCATGGAAAACAGGCAGCACTGCATGTCTACTTATGTAGTGAGGACATATACAACATGAGATAGGCAGCACTTCTATGCAGCTAGATGTGCAAAAGCATGGAAAACAGGCAGCACTGCATGTCTACTTAGTGAGGACATATACAACATGAGATAGGCAGCACTTCTGTACAGCTAGCTGTGCTAAAGCGTGGGAAAACAGGCAGCACTGCATGTCTACTTATGCAGTGAGGACATATACAACATGAGATAGGCAGCACCTCTGGACAGCTAGCTGTGCTAAAGCGTGGGAAAACAGGCAGCACTGCATGGCTACAGAGGCAGTGAGTACAACCTGAGAGAGAGGCAGTGCTTCTATGCAGCTAGCTGTGCCGCAAGGTGGGGAATAGGCAGCACTGCATGGCTACAGAGGCAGTGAGTACAACCTGAGAGAGAGGCAGTGCATCTATGCAGCTAGCTGTGCTACAAGATGGGGAATAGGCAGCACTGCATGGCTACAGAGACACTGAATATAACCTGAGAGAGAGGCAGTGTTTCTATGCAGCTAACTGTGCTTTAGGGTGGGGAAACAGGCAGCACTGCTTGGCTACATACACAGTGAGTAAGTATACAACCTGAGAGAGGCAGAGCTTCTGTACAGCTAGCTGTGCTACAAGGTCCTGTGTACCACACATTTAAAGTGATTAAACATTTGTCTGTACAGTGTACCTCTGTTATCATGGCTGCACTGCAGTCTGGCCACTGAATGCCTGAACGACGTTTGTTACCACAGAAAGATTAATAATTATCCACCGAATATATGGATGGTACCCATCGATGTGGTGAATCACATACTGAAGTTGGTTCTGTTACTAATTCTTGGTAGCACAGTTAAAGCCTGATATCAGTACTGAGTAAAACACTTTACCTGCTGCACAGCATTACCAATCCTGGAGATTGATTTGATCACTGAAAATTTAGCTTAGATCTGCTCTGTACCACTAGTTATGTAGAATGAATCATTGGTGATTACTTCTATAGTAATAAGCCTTATTTTACCTGTACAAATCTGGACAGTATGAGGAATAGTTTGCAATCACTGCTTTAATCAGAATGGCTTTTAGCTTCACAAATCCACTATATTTGGATTTATATATACTACAACTGAGTAACACTGCATATAGAAACAAAAATATTTACATAGGAGAAAAAATTTCAAAACAAAAACAAATTTAGAAATAAATCACTTAGCTTGTGATTTCAGTCCAAGGAATAGTTAGAGTAAGGATGACACAGGAGGTAAGTCTAATTAATGAAGTTACAAGTGTTATGATGGCTTGGTGGTAAACTACTATGACTGTAGTGTACAGGGTTCCTGGGTTCGAGCCTTGCAGAAGCTGTTTATTTTGAGGGATAGATTCCTGTCCCAGAGACTTCCCATACTCTGGAACAGACTACCTATCTATGTCAAACAGAGCTCCTCATTAGCACTCTTCAAGAAAAATCTTGATGATTGGATGGGAAATAGGAAATTCATCCCAGGGATTACTTCTGTGGCTCTGCTCGACAGGGGCACAGGAAAATAATTTTCTTGGGTGGCGAAAGCCAGGGTACATTTTTGGCTAGGCTTATATAGGCCCTAGGGCCAATAACCTAGTACGTACCTATGAACCTATAACCTTAGACATGCCTGATCCTTCTATCATGTATATACATGTAAGGAGAATTTGATTTTTAAGATATCTTCTCCTGTATGTCAAGGCATCTAGCAGCTGCTTTTTTGATAAAATCAATAAACTCTTTAGAGCTACCATTCTCAAACATTAGAATAAATTGCTTAGAGAAATTTAGAGCCATCACTTTCTACAGAATGATTGCCACTGTAGACTGCCTAGCTCCACACTGATAACAGCAATTTTTTTATTCTTTTGAGCTGGGGCACAGGATCTGAACTGCCTAGACATAATAAAGCCTTATTATGTTTAATGTTATTGGCTGCCAAAAATACTAGAAAATGGAAATCAAAATCTAAATCAATTGCAAATGAAGTATTGAATATTGTTATAGATATAAAAGAACTGGAACAGGGATCGTTAGAAAAGGAAAGAAGCAAATTACATAGAAACAATTCAAATTTTTGGGAACAATACATGCATAAAATGTTCAAGGAAGGAGTGAAGTTTGAGAGAAGGCAGGAAATGAGTAAATGTATAATGCATGAAAATCGGTATTATGGTTTCTTTTATTTTGTATTAATGTATGTGTGCCTTTGTCTTAAGTGATAATTTAATAAAGATGTTTAAAAAAATATCAAAGCTGTGGGATTATGAAAGGCACCAAAATGCAGAGGCTGGGTGTTTCCTGTTAGTCAGTGCACGACATTGTGGTGGACAGCAGCAGAAGAGATGACCAGACCCAAGTAAGGAAGTGAAGAAAAAATTCAGAAATGTAAGTTAATGATCTCAGAAGACAAAGTCTAAACATTTACTCACTGAAAATGGCCCTCAGAATTAGGTCTGTGGTTCATTGGGGCCTAACCACTTAAAAACATAAAATAAATTAATGCCAGAATGTGTTGGCTTTCGCCGCCCCCTTAGATTAGTGCCCTGTGCCCCTGTCCAGCAAAGCCACTGAAGTGACCCCGGGGTAAACTTTCTGTTTCCCATCCACTCGTCAAGGTTTCTTTTGAAGAGTGTTAGCGAGGAGCACTGCCTAATGTAGATTGGAATCTTGTTCCAAAGCATGGAAAGTCTCTGGGACAGGAATCTATTCCTCCAGCACGTCCTATTTATTGTTGTGGTGAGGTTTAGATCCCTAGACCATGTGGCTTGAGGGGATAAGGTTTTCTTTAGGTGGAGCATGTCCATCAATTCTGGGTTGGACATGGCCTTGTATGTCAGGCAGAGATCACCTCTGAGTAGGCAGTATGCAACCGAGTACAGCTAGAGTTTCTTCAGTCGAGCTGCATAGGGCACCTGTTTGAGGCCAGTGATCCTCTTGGTGAGGTACTTCTGTGGTCTTTCCAGCTGTTACAGGTGTCTTGTAAGGTACATCCCAAATGGGGCGCTGTACTCTATGATGGGTCTGATGAGTCATGAGTAGAGGGGCACAATGACCTCTTTTGATCTGGATGCGAACCCTTTTGTGATTAGGTGGGCCACGTAGAAGGATTTTCTAACCACTTTGGCAATGTGATTATCAAAGGTGAGATTACTATCTGCTTGGGTCCCCAGATCCCTTATTACGTCTTCTGTATTTAGGGAACTACCACCAATGTGGTAGTTTGTGGGTACTTTGTCTTTTCCAAAGGGGATGACTATGCATTTTTTGGCATTTAGCTTGAGGCCATGATTTTGACACCAGGTATCTGTCTCAGTGAGACCCTTTTGGAGGATGTCTGTGTCAGCCAGAGAGTCAATTATAGCCCCTAGTTTGCAGTCATCTGCGAACTTGGTCAGCCACAGTCCTCCTGTGCTTGCCTGTACCTTTGAGAAGTATATGCCGAACAGGAGGGGTCCTAGGACTGAGCCCTGGGGAACACCACTAGTAACCAGTTTAGAGCTGGACCTAGCTCCCACAACTCTCATCATGTGGGTTCTGTCCGTGAGCCAGTTGGTAACCCATCTTGTGACGTAGGGGTTTATGTTCAGGCTGGTGAGCTTGTCTATAATACCTGAATGGGGAATGGTGTTGAAGGCTTTAGCGAGGTCTAGGTAGACTGTGTGTACTACCTTTCACTCGTTTATAGCCTTGGTAACTGTCTCAAAGAAGTCCACCAGGTTTAGGGGGCATGATCTGCCCTTAACAAAGCCGAACTGGGTAGAGTCCAGTGTTTGGAGGTTCCCAATGTCTCTGTTAATGAGTTCCATGATGATGCGCTCCATAGCCTTGCAGACCAAGCTAGTCAGGCTGTTGTGGCTCCACCTTTGTGGAGCGGAATAACCATTTCTGTGCACCACTCTATGGGTACGTAACCTGTGGAGAGGCTGAGTTTGAACAGTGTGTTCAGGTGAGGGGTTAGTTCGTCTTTGAGCTCGTGTAGGATGCAGCCTGGGACACCGTCCGATCCCATTGATGCTGTGTTTTTGGCTTTGAAGAGGGCTGTTTTAACCTGAATGTCTGTGATTTCAGGGACTCTACATTCTTCTGGTATGGTTATGGGCCCTTTTGGGGGTGAAGTTTGCGCTGAACCTGTCAGCCAGGATGTTGGCAATATCGGTCGGTTCAGTGTATTTTGTGCCATTCTGCACCAACTCTGAGCAGATATGAGCATTGCCACTTAAATTCTTGACATAGCTAAAGAATGCCTTGTGTTTATCTTTGGAGTCCTTGGCAATTTTTCTTTCAAAGCTCGCCTTGGATGATTTTATGAGGGATCATAGTTTCTTGCTGATACTGATCAGGGATGTCTTCCCTTCTTGGGATCTTACTCTTTTCTGTATTAGTTTCCTCCTTTTGTTGTATAGCTTGTTTATGGCAGGAGTCCACCAGACTGGTTTCCTTTTCTTGGAGGAGTGAGTCTTGGTTTTGCTGGGGATGGCACGATCCATGCATTCTTGTAGGTGCCTGTAGAATGCATTAGTAAAAGATTTTGCCGCTTGGACAGCGTTATCCTTCAGCATTGGAGCTTTGAAACTTTCCACCTTGGTCTTGAGTAACGTAAAGTTTGCCTTTGAAAAGTTTTTCACGGTGCTTTACTTGTCCGGGGGTGGGGGCAGAATGTGGATATCCAAAGTGATTTGTTTATGGTCACATCTAACCAGCGAGGGGTTGACCTCCGGTGTGGAACACCAGTCGCCCATGTTGGTGATGACCAGGTCCAATATGTTGTCACCTCTGGTGGGAGTGTTGACCAGTTGAACCAGGACGTTTGAATTTATAAAGTCTAGGAAATGTTGGGCAAGGGAGTTAGTACTTGAGTAGTTCTCCCAGTTAATGTTTGGGTAATTGAAATCACCCAATATTAGGGTGTTTGGTAGGACCTTTATGTTTCCCAGTGTTTCCAGAAATGCAAAATGGGGGTCCTGGGACATGGTGGGTGATCTGTAGCAAGCTACAATTTGAATTGCAGCTTTGCCCATTGTTAGTTGCACATGGATGATTTCTGAAGCATCGTGCTGTGCCACTAACCTAGAGGCGTGGGTATCCTTGATGAATATGGATACACCCCAGCCTTTTCTATTTCCGTTTGGGTTCTGTGGCTAAAATGTATGGTATGAGTTGTAGCCTGATAGTGCTGGGGTGCTCTCTGGAGCCTTAAACCAGGTTTCTGTTACTGTATATATATATATATATATATATATATATATATATATATATAGAAGTTATGTACTCACCATAACGCTCCATCTGAGTAGTTACACTTCATTTTTCTGCAACCTTCCCACCCTCCTTCCCCTGAACGTTCTCATGGTTTATGCTAAATTGAGTTGCTGATTGGTTTGAGTTGTGGCAAACTTGATCTGAGGGAAGGTATGAGATGGTGATGGGTTATGGGTAAGGGGGAGGAGCTTGGAGCTCAGAGCAATTCCAATACAAAATACATAGTGTAATCCATCTAGCTAAGGAAACCTTGACGATGGCTTTACCCAAAAAGGGTTTAGAAAAAGACACAAATAACTGGTCAGACTTACGGAAGGGCTTTGTTCTGTGTAAATAAAAACAAAGTTGTCTAAGAAAATCTAGCAAATACAGTTTATATTCACCCTTGTTCTGAAAATTTGGAAAGAAAACAGGTAGGTTAATTGTTTGATTAATGTTTGATTCGGAAGCCAATTTTGGTAAGAAAGAAGGGTTTGTACGGAGAGAAACCCTGTCCTTATGGAAGATCAAGTAAGGAGGCATGGCAGATAAAGACTGAATCTCAGAAACCCTCCTAGCCGAAGTAATGGCCACTAGGAAGGCTGTCTTCCATGATAAGAACTTCAAATTTACTGATGCTGCATGTTCAAAGGGGGGAGCAACTAAAGCCTGGAGAACAAAAGTAAGGTCCCAAGGAGGAACAGAGTCCTTAATTGGAGGATGCAAAAGAAAGGTGCCTTTAAGAAAGGCCTTACATAGTCTAGAAGAGGCCAGGGCATTCATGTTTCCACCGATGTGGAAATTTGAAATAGCCACCAGTTGCACTTTCACAGTGGAGGAACTAGCCCCTTGCTGAAAAATGCTGTCTAAGAAATCCAAAACTGCAGAGACAGGGGCTGTAAAAGGATCCAGGTTTCTCTGAGAAGCCCAAATAGAGAATCATTTCCATTTACAGTGGTAAATCTTCCTAGTGGAAGCCTTATGAGATGCCTCCAGAATAGATTTTACTGAAGACGAAAGACCGGGAGTCCTGGCAATCAAGGGAACTGAAGCAATCAAGCTGTGAGTTTGAGGCTGTCCAGGTTGGGCGGGCAAGTGCGCGAGGGATGAGAAATGAGATCTGGGCAGGGATCTAGAACCCAAGGAGGAGCTAGAACATGAGACCAGAGGAAGGGGAACCACACTTGACGAGGCCAGAATGGGGCAATGAGGATCACTTTGCACCCCAGTCGGCAAGCTTTCTGAAGAAACTTCGGAATGAGTGGTAATGGGGGATAAGCGTACAGTAACCCGGGAGGCCATGCATGGACTAGAGCATCTCTGGGGGAATCCCCTGGTGAGGGAATCAGAGCGAAGAACTTGTTGCCCTTCGCGTTGGAAGGAGATGCGAAGAGATTGCAGCAAGGCTGTCCCCATGCAAGGAAGATCTCCTCTGCTATTGACCGTTTCAGAGACCACTCGTATGACATTAGACTAGCTCGACTCAATCTGTCCGCTAAAATGTTTGAGCGCTGCAATCAGAAACCGACTGGTGGTGATCGTCCACTCCCACACTCTCATGGCCTCGCAACACAGAGGGTAAGATCTGGTTCCTCCCTGTTTGTTGATGTACCAGACAACCAACATGTTGTCTGACTGAATTGTAATAGTCCCCGGAGGAAGAACAGTGTGGAAGTCTTGCAACACTAAAAGCACTGCTCTCATCTCCAGAACATTGATGTGCAACCTGGACTCGTTCTGGGACCACGTACCTTGGACCGTCCTCCCCAGATAATGCCTCCCCCCATCCAAGCTGGAAGGCATCCGTGGTCACTGTGGCTTAGGCTGTAGGTGAAACAAATGGGCGTACCGCTGCGATTACCAGGGATTGGAGCCACCAGAGGAGTGATGCCCTGCAGACTTTGCTGATTCGAATTGGATATTCCATGGGGAGATCTAGCCAAGACCAGTGTACGGCTAGAGTCCATTGAAGAACACTTATGTGAAGACGCGCACAGGGGAGGACAGAGATTCCTGCAGCCATAGAGTCCTGGGCCCTGAGAACATTGCCCACCTTCGGTAACCTGGGGCCAAGAACTATTGATATATGAGCCCATAGACTCTGGATCCTGTCTGGAGTTAGAAAAACTTTCAGTCGAAGGGTGTCCAATCGTGCCCCGATAAAGTCCAAGATTTGGACTGGGTCCAAGAGGGACTTGGAAACATTGATAGCAATCCCTAGCAGGTCTGCAAGATGAAAGAAGGAGTCTCTGGCTTGGCAAAGAAGACGCTTGGTGGAAGCAGCGATGAGCCAGTCGTCTAGGTAAGGGAATACCTGAATCCCCTGACGCCTCAGGTGAGCTGCTACAACTGCCATTACCTTGGTAAACACCCTGGGGGCTGTGGTGAGACCAAAGGGTAGGGCTCTGAACTGGAAATGATTGGCTCCCAACCAGAAGCGAAGGAATCTCCTGGAGCTTCTGTGAATCTTGATATGGTAGTAAGCACCCTGGAGGTCTATCGAGCACATCCAGTCGCATTCTCAAAGATAAGGTAGAATGGACTACAGGGTGACCATCCAGAATTTCTGTTTGGCGACAGCCAGGTTTAAGGTTGACAGGTCCAAAATGGGCCTGAGGTCCCCCATCTTTTTTGGCACTAAAAAGAACCTGGAGTAAACGCCTGACCCGGACTGATCCGGGGGGACAGGTTCGATGGCTTGTTTGTGAAGCAGATTGGAAATCTCTAGCGCTGCTGTCTCCCTTTGAGAGGGTGGGACATCTGGGAGGTGCTTTGGTTGGATCGTTGGGGCAACAAATGGGATGGTGTAGCCTCTGGATATCATTTGAAGCACCCAACGATTTGCAGTTACGGACTCCCAAGCCGTTGGGTGCAATGAAAATCTTCCCCCGACTGCCTCCAGAGTAGGACAGTCAGGCAACCCCTCAGGGCTGCTGCGTGGGTCTGTCCGAGAAGGGCTCCCTAGACCCAAAGTTCCTCAGACCCCCTCTGCCTCTGGGAAGGCATCTGTCATGTCCCCCTCTGCCTCTAGGGGACGAGTTGTCCTGAGAGTCCCGGGAACACTGTGATTTCTGGAACCACATCTTCTTTTGCCCTCTCTGATTCCTGGAAAAGTTTCTTTGAGGACCGGAGAAGCGGATTCTGATGCCAGACAAGGTCTTTCCATCTTTTTCACTCTGGACAAGGGTGTCACGTACAGTCTTCCCAAAAAGAGAAGAACCATCGAAGGAAGCATTCGTGAAAGATGTCTTGAAGGGGTCCACAAATTGACACAGTCTGAGCCAAGTGTGTCACCTCATAGCCACACCAGTCCCAGCCACCACAGCTGCTCCGTCCATAGCATGGGAAAGGAGGTGCATAGACATGTTTGATACTGACTTCAGAGTCGACATTTTCGCAGAGAACAGATGCTTGTCCTCCTGCGACAAAGACTCTGGGGGCGACTCAGCTAACTCCGTGACTAGGTCTCACTACAGTCGTATAATGTGTGCCAAATAGTTCAGCGCTCAGATGGAAAATGTCGCTGAAGAATATACTCGCTTCCCAAATCGATCTACCATCCTGGACTCCTTGTCTAGAGGGTGGACCGAGGAACTTTCCTCAGCCAGTTCCCTCTTGGTGGCTGCTGCAACCACCATAGCATCCATGGGGGATCCCTTATACCAGGCCTGTCTATCTGAGGGTGGGGAAAAGATCTTGACCGGGCATTTAGGTATCGGCTCTATGGTGTCAGGCTCCTTCCATGCCCGCTTGGTGATAATATCCACCAAGGGATCCGCCGGTGGAGACACCCAGAACATAGATGGGCCCGTGCCAAAAGCCTCCAGGAACACTAATTCATCCGTAGAAGGTTTTGGGGCTGATCAATCTCCCCTCTGGCAGAGGATCTCCATGATGTCTCCAAAGGAGACATCCTTGGGAGGTGACCTGGGGAACCTTCATCTTCATCTAAATCAGTGTCTTCTGTCAAGGACTCGAGGGGGAGTCCAGGTGCCTCCTTTTACACATATGCTTACGAGGACCCTCTTCGGTGGGACTCTCTGAAGAAGGCTCATGAGCCACGAGGGGGGGGGTTCCTCCAGGGGAACCACCTGGGGATCCTCTAGCACGGGCTGTCCCTGGGGCAAGCTGAAGGGAGTTGTAACCGAATCCATGGGAGTCTGGGCAGAATCCAAGGAAACAGGCTGGGGTCTCAATCCTTGGGAGAGAACCCTCTCCACCATGTTGAACGCCGATGGAGAGCACACCTCCTTAGCACCCAACAAGGAGAAAACTCTCCCCGGGTCTGCCGTGAGGATTGGGGCCGAGGCTAGAGTAGCCGGAGGTTCGAAGAAACAGCTCAGATCCGAGAAAGTCAGAGCCGAAGACACCTCCATCCCCTCGGCTCTGTCTCCCGTCCTGTCTTGGCCCTGAGAGCTGCTCGGATCCGAACTGGTCGGATCCGAGGAACTCAAGGTGATCGCCAGAGTCGAGGTTGGAGGAACCATTAGCGCTGAATCCCCAGCTCCGAAGATCCTCAGATCCATAAACCTCAAAACCACAGGCCAGATTGCGGAAGGAGAAATCGGATGAAAGAAGGGCATGGAGGTCCCCCCTCCAGAAGGAGAGGGGCCTGGCAAGGCTCCCATATGGATTTGGGTCCAAATAAATCTCCTTATTATCCTGTCCATATCCATTTCAGAGAGACTCCGAGTTGAGAGTGAGGAAGTGACCGACTCGGATCTGGCTGGTCGCTGTGAAGATCTGGATGAAGGCCTCGGCTCCGAAGGTTCCGTCGGCTCCGGGGAGAATCTAGGGAAGTGGAGCCAAGGAGACACAGGTCTCGATACCTTGGAAGGCCGGCCAGGGAAGTACTCCTGATCTGGAGACCGTTTACGGGGCCTATCCCCTTTCCTTTCTCTGTTTTTTTCTTTTTTCTTGTCTCTCCCTTTGGCATCCCCTTCAACAGGTCTAGCAGGAGGGTGAGTCCCAGCCTGAGAGGGGGGTTTGATGGGAGTTTCAGATGCCGAGACCGAGGTTGAGGAGTCCAGCGTGGAAGGAGGGAGAAGGCCTTTAGCCACCATTTTGGCCTTCCTGTCCTTCAAGGCCCTTGGGTTAAAACCAGCACACACACTGCACTGGATGGATAAATGGGGAACACCCAGGCAAACAACATATAGAGTGTGACCATCCACCGGTGAAAGCTTATGGCCACACTCTGTGCATTTTTTGAATGTAGGTTTAGGCTGATCAGACATTCTACACACACACAGCCACACCTACCAAACTCCAACACACTATGGGGAACTAAAGGCCTACACTACAACTACTTCACAAAACTAAACTTCTTTTTTTATTTTTACCGACGAACAAGCGTTTTGGGGAGGAAAGGGAACTAACTGAGAAAAACTCTCACTACACACAAAATATAAACCAAAAGGCACTTACTACAACCCTAATGCTCAGAGTTATGGAGACCACGATGCTGATGCATGAAGCGGCAAACGAGATCTGAGGGAAGGTACGAGATGGTGATGGGTTATGGGTAAGGCGGAGGAGCTTGGTGCTCAGAGCAGATGGCTGAAAAGTTGCCGGCTCGGATCCGATATGGATCCGAATACCCACAGGTTGCAGATAAAATGAAGTTAACTACTTCAGATTGTAGTATCAAGCTTAAGAATAAAAGGAAGAACATTTTGTGCAACCATAATATCAACAAGCTTTAAAATAAAAGGAAGATAATTTTGATAGAAAGTAAAAAAAGTAATTCCCAGGAGCTTAATAAAATCCACCAAAGCTAAGTTTGAGACTGAAACAGCTACCTAAACCAAAGACAATCACAATGCATTTTTTCAGTTATGTTCTTCATCTTAAAAGCATAATACAGAATGTGCTGAGTTGATTACGAACAATGTTACCTACACTGGGGCTGAAGATAAAGGCAACCTACTGACCAGTAAATATAGCTCCAACTTTACCCCTCTATCCCTCCTCTGTTTGTCCCTGAAGATGTACCTGAAACTGGCTTGCCTCCAGCTATCACACAAGACCAAGCCCTAAAAGCATTATCAAAAGCCAAAAATACTGCATCTGTGGGTCCTGATAATATTCATGGTTGCATCTTAAATAATATAAAGCATGATTCAGCTACTCCCCTAACAATATTGTTCAACCTCAGCCTTCATACAGGTTTTGCACAAAGCAAATGGAGAACAGCTACAGTCATTACCTTGCATAAGGGAGGACCTTCCACACACACAGGCAATTACAGGCCCTTAAGTCTGATCAGCCTCATATACAAAGCCATGGAAATACTTATCATGGAATTAATCAGTAAGGACATAAGGAACTCCAAACACTGGACCTGTCTCACATAGGATTTATCAAGGGCAGGTCATGTTTATTCAACCTGGTGGACTTTTTTGAAAGGGTCATCAAAGCAATAGATGAAGTTAAAATTGTACATAACACATACTTCAACCTGGCCATAGCTTTTGACACAATCCCCTACTCAGGCATAGTAGTAAAGCTGAATAAACTGTGAGTAAACCCCTGTGTCACCTGCTGAATTGTCAAGTGGTTTGCAGATAGGATGCAGGAAATTAAAACAGGAGACGTTACCTCCACAGAGACACCAGTCACTAGGATCTCTCCTGTTTGGCATCTACTTTTTTGAAGTAAAAGCCAATAACAGAAGACTCTGGCTAAGTACATTTGCAGATGACTGCAAGATAGGAGCCATCATTGAATCCCTAAATGACTTAGTCATTCTGGAGGAAGCTTTTTCCCAAATAAATAGCTAATATTGAAATCATGGACTGAAACTAAATGCCAAAAAATGTATTACTGTATCTTCTGGAAAGTCATCTACCCCAAGGAACACATTGACAATATACCCCTGAGAGTTGACTCAGTTGTTCAGGATTTGGGAACGTATGTGGATAGTGACCTAACTGTTGACCAACATGTGTCCATTATCATAAGAAAGTCCTTTTAGATTGCACAGCTTATAAACAAAGGAATTGTGTCTAGATCTAGGGATGTCATTGTACCCCTTTATTCACCCCTCATTAGACCAATCATAGAGTATAAAGCCCCCTTTGGCATGAAGCTGTCCTGACACATGCAACAACTGGAATACCCACAGGGATTCCTTAGTAAAAGAATACAAGGCCTAAACAATATATCGCACATGGACCAAGTCAGAGGCCTGTCACTATACTCAGTATCCTACAGACTGCTAAGAGGAGACCTGTGTCTGGCATACAAGGCATCCCCCAACCCAATACTGATAGATTTACTACACATCAGCAAGTCAAATGGCATCAGAAAGACTCAGTCTAGGGATCTATACCTGTTCTGCAACATCAACAGAACAGTTTGGAGCAACAGGTATATCTCGCAGAGCATACCACTGCTCTGGAACAAACTCCCCATCTACATAAAGCAAAGCTCATTCCTGTCCATATTCAAGCACAACTTGGACTTATGCATGGAAACAGAATATCTAATACAGGACTGCCCCTTGTACTCCTAAAGGACAAAGGCAGCTCCTAAGTGCTTTGTCTCATGCATGGGTCCCCTCAAACTATCTGTGCTATGATACCAGTTATTATCACCAGGGTAATATATATTTATTGACCATGGGATGGTAAGGCCAATCTAACACCAAATGGGATAGGTTAATTTGAGCTCCAAAGGAAATTTTGACTAGGCGTAAAACGGCTGCAAGGGCAGCTAGCATAGTACTTGCCTAAAAAATCTATGAACCATATAATCAGAGTCATGGGATGCAAGTCTTGCAATTAGAATATGTGAGCTGTATGCATACCAGTTATGTGTTATGATTTATGCAAAGTTCTCTGACTTTTGCCCACTGGATTACCTCTTGCTCTGCCTAGATTTAATGATGTTATTAATTTTTAAGTTACAGCTGTTTGTGGAAAGGAGCACATATATTATTAAATCAGGAAACTAAGCCTATACAGAGATTACACAACACAAGAGATGGTTTAGTATTTCTAGACATATTGTTGTGTGACTTAAGGGAGTGCTCCTGCTTCAAACTTACTGTTATGAGTTTTAATGTTAACAGGTTAACAGAAAAGGTTGTATGGTGCACAAACAAATTAAATTGAAGGTGAGCTTTAAATGTGTTTACAACACTTGGCACTTACCTCCTGCACTCTGTGATTCTCCGTAGCTTCTGTTTCCTTGCTGCTGCAACAAGAACGAAAGAGATTCATATCTAGCCATAGTAATTCTCGCAGATCATAGTGCAGTGAGACAGAGAGAAAAAAAACTGTATACCTACCATCATACCTCACACCTGTCCAGATTTTCTCAGAATGTCTAGATTTTTACCTTATATTTTTGGTCTGTTCCTCATAAAATGTGTGGTTTTCTGGCAAATCATTGAAGACTGAAGTCACTAAATAATGACATACATTTGAATTTCAGACTCCATATCTGTCAGAAAATGCATTATAATGTGAAAGCTATTATTCTAGCAACGTTCTAAGGTCTTTACCTCATAAACACAAGGTACAGGGTTTGATTCTTACCTCAGGTTATTGTCTAGGATTGAAATGGTCTGAGGCAGTAGGAATAGTATTCCCGTATGAACCTGTAAGAGCAATGTTTAAAATTTCTCTCCCCCAATTATTTTTAGCTTTGTCCAGACAAGTTGAGAGGTATGCCTACCACGACTGCAGGTCTAATGGCATATAGGATTTCAGTATATTCAGCCATACTGTCGTGGAGTTAAAGAGCTAAAAACTGGTGTGGGCAGGGGACAGCATACAGGCACTGTTATTTTATATTCTGTTGGATGTTAGCAGTGATAAAAACATGTTTAGGATATCATATTATTCCTCCCTGTTCAGTTTAGCTCCAGCAAAAAAAAAAAGGATGGGAACATGAAAAGGAAGAGAAATAAGACAAAGATAAGTAAAAAGCTAAGGCATTACAGAATAAGGATACAATTCAAAGGAGAAAACATTTGTAGGGGAAGTTTTAAAGACTAACAATTATAGTGGTGGTGGAAGACATAGAACAGGCTTGGCTACTAGTGGTAGGACCAATTCTGTTCAATGTTGTTGTGTATAGTATGTCACATGATTAGAAAAATGCAATAAATATGTTTACATATTTTACCAAAATGAGGGTAGCAGTGACAGTTGGGAATAACAATAAACAGCGGGACTTGAATAAGCTGACCAGTAAGCAGTTAAAAGTCGGTACAAACCAATGCAAGGATATGTACTTTGGGAAAAAATCAAAAAGGAAAACAATGAGAGAGAATGCAGAGATCACTGAAGCAATAGGGAAATCCACATTATGCAGTCTTACAGGTAAAATCAACCGTTTTTGAATCTGTTAACAATGTTACTTTCAACTGTAGTTTGCTATTGACGCCTTCAGTTCAGTATCCATTATAAGGGTTTCATTTTTTCCCCCAAAAAATATCAGTGTTATCCCCTGAAGTCTCAGAAAACCCAGTATGCAACCTATACTGGGGTCAAAAACAAAACAGGCAGAAACTTCACAGTGTGGAGGGTTTCAAGTTCACTCCTTGAAAGATGTTATGCACCTAGTTCACTAATAAAATTCAAACTTTAAAATATGTACTACAAAATAATAAAATAGTCGGTAGTCCACAGTTGAGTAATAAATGGAATATCCTTTATTGAAACACACAAACAAGCAATCCTAGTTGAATATAATAAGAAGCATTAAAGCCATTAATTAATTTATATATAATCAAGTTGTTTGGAGCAAGGGAGTGGTTACAGAGGGTGGTTCTTTTAAGAGCAATAAAAGCATTAAACTCATTGCTTTAATGAATGAATTTAATGGTCATTTATAGAAAAAGTGCAACTTTGCATGGTGTTCATGAAAGAGCATTTAAAACATTTGTAAGAAAAGACCTGTTGAGAGGCAGGTGTATTTTATGAGTTCTAAGCATACTGCCTGCTCTGGTATTAAAACACCTGTTCTGTAAAACATCCAGACTATGAAAAGAAATGTTATAATAAGTGTTATAACTGCCATGAAATATGTCATACATGTTGCTGAACATGCATGCAGTGCATTCTATGTTGGGAAACTGAGTGTATATTTGGTACAAGGATTTTGGAATATATAAGGTTGTTAACTGAAGTGCAATAAGCAGTGAGGTAAGTTGATGTAACAGCAGGTCTAACCATAAATGTATTTTCAAGTTCTCTGTATTAGATAACATAAATAATGCGATTAAACTTGACACATCATGTATAGGGCTTTGAATCTACAAACTGTATTACAGTTTAAATTAGATTCCATCAGTGTCATGGGGTTTAATAAATCATTTTCAGGTAAAGCTTCCCTATGGCTCAGGGAAACTATGACACTATATAATTAAAACTAGTTAGTTTCATTTTTTTACTCCCGTGACTGCCAACCATCAAGCTGAAGGCAGTGCTCATTTTTCCCCTCACTGAGGTAGGAGCGATCTGGTGTACAGCTGTCATGTAGGCAGTCATGAGGGGCGTTTCTCTTTAAGAGTCTAATCCCCCCTTGGGTAATGCACATGCAACTTGTGTCACTGTATGGGGAGCATCACACTGTCTTGTGCACATGTGTACTTCTGTATACTTATCAATGAAGATTTCAGCATTGTGGCATGTGGATTGTTTGAGTGGATTACTTATCCACAAAATATTTGTAAAACTGGAACTCTGAATTTAAAGCTTTGAACAGCATACAGAATAACTTTGTGATGAACATTTGTTGGGAGGTTGGTCTCTTACACTCTCATTAATTATTGCAATCCATAAGTTGCCACAACTCAGAGTGAAAATAATTACCCCCATCTGATTACATCCTTACAGAAATTCACATTTCACAAATATTTTGTGTATAAGAGCACATATCCCTAATTGATATTATTTATTTGATTATATGTGGAAACTTTGCTCAAAGAACTGACTTCCACATAGCCAATGATCCAAAATACTGAAAGTTTATGTGTGAAACACACAGAAAGGGGAACATTTTAACCTTAAGTGTTTTTTTGCAAGAGGACAAGCGTATTACCCCGATGTGGGAAGAAACACTCCACATCCCAGAAACACACACACATATTGTGTTTACATATACATACACACACACACACAGATATATATATATATATATGTATATATATATATATATATATATATATATATATATATATATATATATACACAAACACACACACACACACACAATAATATATATATATATATATATATATATATATATATATATATATATCTACACACACACACACTCACAATACATACATACATACACACACACATATATATATATATATATATATATATATATATATATATATGGGTCTACCTGAGATGGTCGACAGGCCATATGATCGACACTCATTTGGTCGACAATTCATTTGGTCGACAGGCATGTTATGTGGGAGGGTTCGCCCCCCACACCCCCCAATGTGGGGGGCTTTGCCCCCCACACCCCCCCTAACTATATATATCAACTCCAGGGTCGCACAACATTGGGGAGGGGGGCAAATCTGCCTGTCGACCAAATGAATTGTCGACCAAATCAGTGTTGCACAAATTCGAAGAAGGGAAGAATTTCCCAGAAGAAGCAAATCATTGTCGGTGCACAAATAGAAATTGCACTAGTATTGACTTCCAATAGAAGTACTGCGGTGGTGGTGCTGCAGTAGCGTTGTCGCCTCACAGTAAGACGTTGTCCTGTTCGATTCTCAGCTAAAGCGTCTTTTGTTTGGAGACATGCGTGAATGGGCATACCTTCGTTGAAGGAACCTCTTCATATGATATGACAGTCCATCTACTCTCCATGCTCCTTCACTTCTTAGACCTGGAAACCTGATACTCATATCTTATTGCAATATGGCTGTCAATATAAATAACTACATCTTCTGTAATGAAAAAGACAAACTGTGGAGGACCACTGATGACAATCTAAATTTATTACTTTTTCTTCCACTACATTATAAAAAATGTCTTTTAGTTGATTTTTCTTACTTGTACTGTAATGGTCGTTAATTATTTTATATGTGCTAATTCACTTAGTTGTACTGTAGAGCTTTTCTCCCTGGGCCTCTGCTGAAAAAGGTCAATAGCTCAGTCAGACTATCCCGGTCAACAAATGTCAAATAAATAAATAAAATAAAATAAATGTTTCTAATTAAAAACGATCAAAATAAAACCTCTAACCTAACAAAAGGCTTGATGTTCTACTCTTATACCATGCCCCTAATCCTCTGTGGTATTCCCTGCCATTAAAGGTCCAACCATTCCAGATTTCCTAACCCCCCACAAAATACACAAAGATATAAAGAATTAAGACACACAAGAAGAGCAGAATTACTACAAGACTTCCCCATCTTGATTTGAAGGGATATTTTAGAACTACACAGTTATGGGTTACAGAAAGCTATAATTCAAAATGGAAAGGGATAATGATAAAGCAAGGGAGGAAATTCAAGAAATAAATGGGGGGAAGAGACTTTGGATACAGATCCTATTGTAAGAACTAAGCCAACATGAGAAGGAATAAAAGAGATTCTGACAATAGGGATGAATGCAATTAGGGTACAGAGAAGAGGCACTAGGGGGCTGGAATTTATTGGAGAAAACTGGCAACAGAATCAAGGTATTGGGAGCAAATAACTAGAGAGGGAGAGGTAACAATGGAAAGAGGCAAAGAAGACACTTGGATTGCAGGCTAGAAGCTGTCTTCTCTATCAGGGATCAAAATTAGTATATAGACAAAGAAAAGGGGATAAGGGAATATTAAGTGAAAGACCAGCTCTTGTAGAGTTTTTAGTTGAATGCAGTTAAGAAGCTACTGTTAAAAAAGAGGGTTAATTAGTAGGGCATATAAAATACTGCCCAATAGCTACAGGAATCAGAGGTGGTTAGAAAAAGATTGGCAAGAGACTGGATAAGCAATTAACAAGGAAGTCAAATGCTATCAGAAATACTCAGTCTAGGGATCTGAACTTCTTCCACAACATCAACATAACAGTTTGGAGGGACAGGTGTATTTTGCAGAGGATACCACTGCCATGGAACAGAATCACCATCCACATAATGGATACAGATGAACTTTTTGTAAAGCAGATATTAGATCTATGAATGGGAAACAGAAAATTGACTCCAGGACTGTCCACAGTAGTACTAATGGGCAGATGCACCTCAAATGCTTTATGCTGTGCATGGAGCCCTTCAAATTAGCTATGGCACAATCCCAGTTATTTTCATTACTTGTAATGTATAATATCTATGAAACAATGGAAATACATAAGTCTGGCTCCCAAATATGCAACAGATTGGTGTATTTGTACCCCAAGCTGATTCCAAAGTAGCTTTCCTCAGGCAGATGGCAAATATTGGAGGTGTGATGGGGAAGAAAGTTAACTGGGAACATGTTCTGGTATTGTAATGAGTTGGCAGACTTAAAATCACTAGAGTACTCTGCAGAAATATTTGGTGAGAAAATGAGTCTACCCAAGTACATTATCTTTTTGAGTTGGGATGCAGGATTTGACTTGCCTGAACAAAGTCATAAGTTTAATTTTGGTGGCCAACAAAATAAAATTACTAGAAAAATGGAAATCAAAGTCTAAAGTGTGAATACTTTAACAGAGATAAAAACTAGAAGTGAGATCTTTAGAAAAGGGCAGAAGCTAATTACATAGAAAAAATATATTCAATAAAGATGTTAAAACACTTCCTAGCTTTAGAATGAGCTTCTATTACATATAGGACTATAAAGCATCTTTCAAGGTGAGTCTTAAAGTAAAGCAACACCCCCCCAAAAAACAAATCACAAATTTTCCAGTTTTCTTCTAATGAAGGCAGGCAATACCCTTTGAGGGTTGGTACCGGTAAAGTGATTGTAGTGCATGTACTCACCCAACCTTGTAAAGAAACAAAGTATGATTAATAGAGTTTAACAGTTAAAAAGTAGCAGATGCCATCTCAAAGAAAAATAGTGATTAGTGGCATTTCCACAACTCAGTACAGAGCTCCCTTCCGTTTGTCATCTACTTGTCCGATTTCTATGGCACCAGCCAAGACACAACCAAACTAAATTTGTCCATAAACGTAAACCAGATATTTTATCCACAGGGCATCAGATAGCTGGTAAAGGGAGTACTGTCTTTACAAATGCAACAAAGGTCTTTGATACAACATTGATAGATGTACTCAAATTTTAAGAGAGCTTTGAAATAATACAATTTATAACCAAGACTTCAGATACTAAGCAGAGCAACCCTCCTATGGTCCAGACTGGAATTTAAAACAAAGACTTTTGCTACACTGGAATGTCCAGAAAACATGTATGCAGCAACACAAAACTGATTTGCAACATCCCAGAAAACACCTTGAATCTACCAAGATATCATACTAACCAGCAGGGAATTAGTGTATATACTGGAGTAATATAAATGCTGTGTCAACATTAATTAATTTTATAAACATGTAAGTGAGCTGGTCCAAGGTGGTCCTCTTCAGTCAAGACTTATACAAAATTTGATAAAAATATTAAGTAATTAATAAATAAGTTTGGTAACAATATATTCATAGTTTAAGAGAAGCTTACATCGTCATCATCGACCCCCCCCCTTTTTCCCCATTTTCCATGGGGCCATAGTGTCACATTAACTGTCACCACCTTTCTCAATTCAGAACCAATCTCCTACCTTATTTATTTATTTATATCTTTTATGAAGTCTCATGGCTTAGGTGCTAGGATAGAGAATGCACAATCAGTGAAATAAAGCTGACTTTTTGGAGTTAGGGTGGGTGAGATTGAGAGATACCTCCTGAGATTATATGTGGGGGTTTCAGTGAAAAGTTTCTGAGTGAGACAGGATGATGTCTTAGGAGAAAGGGCTTTGTGAATTAGTGATCCATATAAGAGGTTGGCTCTCAAATGTTCTGGAAGCTATTTAGCTTTAGCGAGTTAGGCAGTGGTATTCATTATTGGGGGAGTTACTAACGAACTGGCAGATTTTATTGGGGATAATTTGTAAGGTGGCAGCATTTTTCTTTCAGGCTGCAGCTATAATGGGTAGTTCATATTCGAGTTGACATAAGAGTATGCCTTTGCTATTGCAGCACTGGCTTGGATACAAGAGATGAAGGCTTGTTCACCCCGAACAGTAGTTTGTTGATCTTTCTGCATGTGTTTTGACTGTGTAGTTGAAAGTTAATATTGGTCTAGCCAAATGCCAAGGCATTTGAAAGCTGTGGTAGCTTCTATGGTGGTATTGTTAACATTTTTAATATTAAAGAAGCTGGGTGGTTTGGCTATATTTGGTTGGTTCCAAATAGCATTGCTTTTGTTTGTAAGGGACTGATTATAAGTTTCTGGCCTATTAAGCCACTAGCTGAGGGTTTGGAAGTCATTTTTGTGCTGAGTCTGTATAACATAGTAGGATCTGTTTGAACTGTTGATGACCACATCATCTGCATAAAGAATTAGAGGTATCCAAGGGTGATCAGATGGGAGTTTGTTGACGAGTATGGAAAATAGCAGAGGGGTTAAATTGGAAGCCTGGTGGATTCCTTTCATAAAAAGAGCTGTTTCAGAGATGGTGGTGACTACTTTCACCTTGAAAGATTTATTGGTGAGGATGTGTACAAATCAAGGTTTTGCATCATCAGTTAATTTGTGAAATTGCACGTTTTTTAAAACACCTTTACTGAACTATCACTTGTGACACAGGCAAACTTACATTTATATAAAAGTAATCACATTTTATTAACAAATTCACATTTACAAACATTGTACATCACATATATTGTTCTATACCATCTAATTAAAGCAACATTACATAAATTTGTCAAATAGTAAGTTATAGTCAATTAGATCAAAGGCTTTTGTGAGGTCAGTAAAGACGGTTCCTGTCAGGTTGCCTTTGTCCATACTGAATAGGATGTTATCTGTGAGGGAACAGAGAGTTCTTATGGTGCTGCATCCAGACCAGAATCTGTGTTGCTTCCTGAATAGAAGATGGTATTGATGTAAATAAGCAGTAATTTGTGTGTAGATATTTTTTCTAGTATTTTACCTAAGGTGAGAAGTATTGACATAGGACAGAATTGTGAAGCAGTAGTTGCCTTGGGTAGTTTTGGAACAGGAGTGACCATTAATGTTTTCCATATCTGAGGCATAATCTTATTAGTTAAACAGAGGTTGTATATGGGCATTTAAGGACTTCATCTCCCACCCATTAAAGGTTGAATGGACCAAGGGGCTAGGTTTTCTGAGCCTGGGGGATATCTATTTGTATTTGGTTCAACTGTATTACAGTGTCTTTGGTTTTAATTTTTTGAAGTGGAATAGTAGAATGTAAAAGGGGGAGGGGGCTGTGCGGGTGTAAGTTTGTGCTGTTAATGTGTGGCAGGTTGCTGAACTCATTGAGGATGTCAATATATGACAGTTTGTATGTGCTGGTGTTAGAGGGGTTCAGGGGAATGGAGTTTTGTTGTGTTTTTTGACCAGTCAGTAGGTTGATTTCTCTCCAGAATCTTTAAGGTTTGGCTCAAAGTGAGAGCTGTTTGTTTTGGTAGTGGTTGGTTTTGTGTCTGGGGATAGTTTGCTTGGCTAGGTTGCATATTGAGGTATAGTTGGCTTGAGAATCTGTGAAGATGCTCCATTTCCAGTTATGCCATGCTACATCATGTAATTCGAGGGGGTGTTTGAGTTCGTTAGATACCCAATCATGATGGTGAAGTCAAAGTAGCCTTTGTACTAAGGGTAAAAATTTGTTTTGCAAGTGCAACAAGGTATTGGTAAGGCTGTTAGCTGCTTCATCAGGGTTTAGTTTGACAAGTAAGTGAGACCAAGCAAGCATGGCAAGGTGTTTTTTTTTAAGATTAGTGATATTCTGAATGGTTTTATGTTTGACGAAAATACATTTAGGTTTATCTTTTAATGTTAGATCATGTATTGAGAAAGTTATGGTACAGTGGTTACTGAAGGAGGGTGCATATATCGTGAGGTTAGATATCATTGTAGGATTATTAGTTATTACAGGATCTAGTAAGGTGTGCCTGTTACATTGAAGGTTTGGTCTAGTGGATTCAGGGTTGATTTGGAAAGACTTAAGCTGGTCAGGAGTTCAGACATGTCAATGTCTTTTGATCCCAAGTAATTAAGGTTGAAGTCTCCAAGAATGATTAGGTTACAGTTTTTGGGAGCTTTCACATATATTTGCTGGGTGAGGGTTTGAATTTTGGTAGTGGGGCTGGTGGAGGTAGGTATGTACTATCTAAAACAAGGGGATTTTGGTTTGTTGTTGGAAATTTTAAAAAGATCCAGTTAGGATCTGATTCTGATTTGCTGTTAGCTTGTACAATGATTGTGGGGTTCAGGTTGTCTTTGAAGAGAATTAATGCTCCTACCCCAGTTTTTTTGCCTGGTCTGTAATCTTGCAGGTATGAATAGTTTGGTTTGAGGTGGTGAAGACTAGGGTTGTCAGGTTTCAGTCACATTTCTATAACAGCTATAATGTCAAAATTATGTTGCATGGTAAAAGCAATGATTTGGTCATTTTTGTTCTTGACAGTATGGACGGTAAAGAGAGAGCAGGTAATATGACACTGTTTTTTTGTTTGAGTTGATGCATTATTCTTAAGTGGTCCTGGGGTCAATGTTGCCTCTTAGCAGAAGTATAAAGACAGTGGGATTGAATTTGAGTAGTGCTTTTCAGAAGCATAGCTGGTTCAACCAGCACCCTGGGTCAGTACAATGATCTATGATGCCCCCCCCCCTAGCTCTTCAAGTGAAGAGCAAAAAAAAAGAAGAAACACTTCATTCACTGTAATAAGCAATCGGCTTACAACAATTAGATCTACACCACACACCACCACAGCTCTTCTATTCAACAACAACAAAAAAAGACATGTCCCCTTCCTGCTCCAGCCATTCAAATCCCGTTTTTGTGTCACTGCTCCCAACCCTCCTCCAACGTATCCTATCTGCATGGAGTGCTACAGAACTCATGCTTTAGTTTAAAAAAATCTTCTTTTTAAACTGTAGCAAACTGTCTGCTACAAATGTAGCAAACAGCTGATATAGTTCATACTCTGTCTGAACAGAGTGCTACAGTGCTCAGACTTTAGTTTAAAAAAAAAATGCTCCTTTTTTTAAACTGTAGTAAACTGCTTGCTACAAATGTAGCAGACAGTTCCTACAGTCTATACCCTTTCTGCAAGGAGCACTACAGCACGCAGGTATTAGTTAAAAAAAATGTATATATTTTTTTCTTTTGAAATGTCGCAAACAGATAGAATGCAGCATGAGGTTACTACAGTTTATAGCACACATCGAATGCTACAGCACTCAGGTTGACTGCAAATGCAATACTGTTTTTTAAAAGCCAGTACTACATTAAAGAAAGATCTGGATTGGCTGATTGTGCCCCTGAACACTTTGTGCCCAGAGCAGTTGCCTCTCTCACATTGCCATAACTATACTACTGATGCTTTTGGAATGTGTACTTTTGTATATAATCGGGGCGGCCACAGTGGTGCAGCGGTTAGCATTGCTGCCTCACAGCAACAGGTTCCCCGGTTTGATTCTCGGCTGGGGTGCCTTCTGTGCGGAGTCTGCATGTCCTCCCTGTGGTTGCGTGGGTTTCCTCTGGGTGCTCTGGTTTCCTCCCATATCTCAAAGACATGCAGTAGGTGGATTGGACACTCTAATTGGCCCTAGGTGTGAGTGTGTGCATGTGTGCGTGTGTATGCCTTCTGTGGAAGGTTGGGTGCCGGGCTGGCAACTCGACACCGTAAAACTCCACTGCCAATCATGAGCGGACAGATG